>NC_087202.1:144282217-144319717 GCF_015104395.2 Macrobrachium nipponense | reverse complement strand
ATTCAGACGACATCCAAATACAGGGGAGGGAAGAGAGCATTTAGACCAGCCTTAACCCACATGAATTCGCTGATATTTTGGAATTCAGAAGAGTCCGCTGTACAAACTTTTTATCCATGGCATTAACAATGAGTGACCAAAAAAATACCCAGGTCTAATGATGACTCGTAAAAATATCCATTAATTAGTAAAAAATAAAACAGATATCAATACGAATCTCAAAGAAAATTCGATATTACTGGTAGTAAGTTACTAGACAAAGAAGTGGAAAATGGAGCTATTTGTAAGATTGCCAGGCAACATAAGAGTCAAAGAGAAGATTAATCATGATTCTATGTGCCCTAACAAAAGTTTCATATTCAATTTTCTCGTGCGCATCCTCTGAGGTTAACTTTTAAAACATTATTAATAGGTAGGAGATGCAACGAAAAACCCACTATGTAACTAATTTCTATAGAAACTTTGGGTTTTTCAAGAAAATGTGACATTTTCCCATGAATGTTTTACTTGAATTGTAATAGGCTAATGTTGCAAGTAAATAATCCATATCCATATCGTGATACTTCTAAATGTCTATGAGGTTCAGAAAAAATTAATTCATTTTGTTGTTATAGAAATTCTATTTGCTTATTTTGTTCATTAATTTTAAAATGATTGCAAGTTGCATTGCGCATACCGATAGACACCTGTACCTAACGTCTGCCTTGCCCCATGAGAAGTTCGGGCTAAGCATTCCTTTCTCCAGTCAATCTGCTTTTGCAAGCGCGAGATGAAGCCTGTGCAAGCAGATTATTGAGGAAAAAGGTTAAAAGGAACAAATGCTGATACGAGCAATGATGACGTCGTCACTTGGCAGGAGATTGCTCTCAGCCAGCTAAGAGTTACGTTACTTGCTGTAAGAGATACGACTTTAGTATTTTCAAATGATATTTTAGTGTTTTAATTCTCACCCGCATGAGAAGAATGTCTGAAAAAAAAAAAAAAAAAACAGTACCAAAATTGAACAATATATTAGTTTCATGTTGGCATTATGTTAAATAAATATTCCTTATTCAAACTATTGATCAAAAAGGTTTCCATACAAATTTATATATATTATTAGCCCTGTATAAGATTCATATAGGATTATTCCATAGATAACATTTTCACTTCTAGACTTCCTGACTTTAAAATCTCTTTTATTTTATTTTATTTATTTTATTTATTATTAGTTTATTTATTTATTTATTTATTTACTTAATTTTTTTTTCATTGACTACGAATATAAATCACCCGGGACAGACAATATGTCAGTAGGTTTTGATAGTGTTGAACTTTTAGCTTATTTGTCATTACTAAAGCGTTAAGTTAGAGTTCAAATCTTTACGCATATATATTTGGATATTTAATGGTTACGTTTTGCTTATTGATATTATCGTGATTCCTTTTTTATTATAATTTGTAACCCTTCCGACTTCTTACGGAGTGTATTATATTGACTCCACTTGTATCCATATTTATTTTATTTTTATATTTATTTATTTATATATTTTTTTATATATCTTGATAAATTAATGGTTGGCTTGAATATGTGGAAAAGTGTTCTAGCGGGCGTACCGTTAAAGGCTACTTGTGGCATCAATTCTATAGATACAAGATATCAATGATATAGGTATTTAAAACCGCGAGAACCGCTATAATCCAGTTCGGATCCAACATCACGAGTTGTAACTCGTAAGACATTGACACTTCCTATTTAATTATCCGTTATTCTACCAAACCGATTGACTCTGGGTGATCAAATATATTATTGGTTTTCTTAATGGAAAGGAATTCACACAACGTGTTAAGGAGATTATTATTGATTTACACCACCCGAGTCACAGATTATTATGTGTTGAATTCCATATTTACTGATTTAGCACTCATAAATATTCCTAACGCACTCAATTTCGGTGTTTGTTTTTAGTGCTATTAATTCTATATAACGTGTCAAGGACTATTAACACTAGAAGTGTTTATTCCCTCTGTCAGACTCGTAATTCCGTTAATAATTCTACGTATATTCTTTCAAGGATTGATTTGGCACAGGATAGCCCTTAAACTGACAGGTGTCTTAGTGTGTCCCTTGTCTTCATGACACGTGTTACAATCAGTTATGTGCTTTTTATATCTGTAAGCATTGTAGGCCAGTAAAATAGTGATTTGGCTTTCTGTGACATACTATGGAACCTGGATGACGGAATGCAACCAGTTTATGACGATTGGTATGAAAGAGATTATTATTACTACCTGGTCGTTAGTCATCTGCTGTGTTCTGGGTTCGGGTTTTCCTCGTCACGGACCTACATATAATACTACATTTGATTACATTATTCTGATACACATACCTTAAGTATACTTTTGCTTTAGGGTTTCTGCTCGAAGTGTGTATTGTTTTTGCTTAGCCGCTGACCCTGTTTCCGTTTCGAAGTGTTTATTGTTTGGGTTATGTCTGTTGACGCTTGCTTTGTTCAGTTCGTAACAGTTCTGCGCTCCGACCCAGATATTCAATGCTCGCGATCTCTTGGGTTAAGGAATTTTCTTGTTTAGATACGGTTTTAACAATAGGCACGGATGTTTCTATATCTTTTAGTCATTAATGGTTCTTTGCTGTATGGTGCGGGATTGCGGGATAATGCGTCAGCTATGATATTTGCTTTCTTAGGTAGATATCTTATCTTGGCTCCAAAGACCTGAATGATCATTTGTCACCGAGTTCCCTTTGGACTGTGATTAAAGCCTTTGAAAAACTCGGTAAAGGACTCCATGTTCAGTAAGGACTTTATCAGGATAGCCATAGATTATGAACTTAAAATGTACTAGTGTTAAAGATACCTAGCCCTTCCTTGCCTATTACTGCATATTTACTTTCAGAGGGCTTTAGTTTACGTGAATAAAAAGCTATAGGGAAGAACTGTTTATCATATTACTGAAGTAGTATCCCTCTTACCCCTTGGTCTGAGGCGTCTGTTGCAATAAAAAAAAAAAAAATTCCTTATTTAAATCAGGGATTTTTAAGTTAGGTAAGCTGCATTATTCCGCTTTTAAGATATCGAACGCCTGTTGATGCTTTTTAGACCATAATCAATCTACGCTCTTCTTCGTAAGATCTGTTAAAGGAGCTGTCATGATTGAAGAGTTACATATTTGCATACGATTGTAATACCCACTACAGCGCAAAAGTGCTGTATCCCCCTTTTACGTTAATAGGTACCGGAAGTTATGAATAACCGACACCTTACCACGGACTACTTTAAGACCTTGACTAGAACACATAAAACCTAGATAAACATGTTCGGTTTTAAAAAAACTCACATTTAGATATTTTACTCTGAGATTATTTGTCTTTGTCTCTGTAGCAACTAGCTCTACTTTATGTGAATGTACTTCTAAAGGTATTAGAAAAGATTACAAGACATCCATATAGGCATGTAGGTTATCCCCTAATAGTCTCCAAACACTATATTGTAATTGGGGTGCAACGTAAGCCGGAGGCATACGTAAAAATTGATAATGTCCCCTGAGTGTGCTGAAAACGGTGTATGAGGTACAATCACTTAGGTAATGGTATCTGGTAAAAACATTTAAGTAAGTCCAAGTTGGTGAAAAAAAAAATTTATTCTAACCTAACAGAGATAAGATGTCGTCGGTAACATCGCACTGGAAAACAAACTACGGAAGTCGTTTCCTTGTTTAAGCGACCGTAATCTGCGCAGATACGCCAAGTCCGATCTTTTATGGCATGACGTTTGAGGGAAAAAATTATATGGGCTATTTGATTTCCTAATGACTCCCATTACTAACATTTTTCAACTTCGTCATTTTATCTCTATTTTGAAATTTCATTGAGAATCTATACGAAGGTACGTAAATAGCTTTATGTTTGTCCTTAGACCGTGTTTTGTTTTCAATGACATCCGTTTTTCTCCCAGAGATCACTCGCTAGTGGAGAAACTTCCTGGTATTCAGGTAGAAGATAAAAAAAAAATTCAGCTCAATCACCTCTGCTTGAATGACTTTACGGATATTACTTTAGATAGATTATCAGAGAGATTCATCCACGACTGGTTGGGCGTGATTAAAAATTAGCAACAATAAAAAATGCGATATTTATAACTTTTCCGTATCCACGATATGTATACTTTGTAGGGCTTTGTTCGCGGAAATCGTTATATTTCAGAGTGTCGGGAAGGATTAAAATTCATTTCCCCAGCAAAGTCTTTTTACACGCACTAAGACATTCGAGGTGCATGCTTCTCGAGATTTTGCGTGCAAAGTACGACTGCGGTTGTGGGGTGGGAGAATTCTGTTGGGTCATTTGAACAATGTTACGATTATGAGACAATGTATAGTTCCTTATATAAGTTATTATTTGATTAACTGTCTCATTTTTGTTCAAACGGATTTTAATATGTTTGAAGGTTTATAGGATTTTCCTTTGATAAACACTCCTTATTTTGCAGGATGTAAGATAATATTTTGTATACCCCTAGATGGATCTTACAATTACACTACATACAGATCAACGTTTTTTATAACTATAGAGGTATCTGTAAGCGCTCGCTTATCCGGATTCTCATTAGGGAAGTTCGAACAACAGACAGTGAGTCCGTAAATACAGGATCTTACGTTTTACTAAAGAAATAAAACAAGATATTCTAATTTTACGGCGCGTACAGTTGTGGGCTTAATCCACCAGTATTTATTATAACTTAATGTATTAAAATTAAAACACCCCCCCAAAACCTGCTCTGATTACTTTATACGGTCGTGTGTTTCATAGGAAAAATCCTTTTTAATTCAAAAAAGATATCGGTATGTATAAACCAACATCGCTTTTCCCCACTCTGCTAGAGTCGCTTATTGTGTGGAATTTGCTTCGCTTTGAAAACTCGGCAGATTTAACTAACCTTGACCGCTTGACTAGGTGACACAGTAAACCGAGTTTGCTTGTTTGATTCTGAAAGGCTACTGTTTCTATTTCTTTTTGTAATAATTAGGATCCTTCTCTTTATTACCATCGGCAACGTATTGTGTGTTTTTAGCATTTGTTGCTGGTTACGTATAAAGCAATGAATGACGAACGATTAGGACTGAGCGATTACTAATAAGGCAAGTTATCTCTACTGTATTCAATATTAACTGTTTGTACTTCATTCTTTGCTAAAATTTGAAATAGTGAGGGATCCTGGTCAGCGCATTTAGCCTGATGAAAGTTTTTTACAGACATGTTATTCCTTGCAATCCAGCCGTATTTTTAAAGTTAAGTTGAGTCATTGAGGTTCGATATTTTATATAACTCAAAAAACTCAAGCTAAAACTGCGATCGGGACTTGCAAAGGGAGCATTATTGTCATGACCCGAAATAGTGTTACCTCTAATTTATATAGATTTGTACGGGTGTTCCACTTGTTTTTTGTGTGTTTTCTAATCACTACGGTGCTTAACGACCCTATCCATGCATCTGTATAAATACAGACGTCCACTGCGTAAACGCATATTCACTGATTTGTTACGTAAGGGGGGGTTTGGGGATTAATAATAACACCCAAAATGATAAATTAACATAGTATATGATTATGATATTTCAGTAGAACTTCTGGAAATACAGACACTCAAAGATAAAAACTCGCAGTAGCGAAATCTCAATGATATAGATAATTTCTGTAAAAAAGTAAGATTAAGAATGTCTCGTAACTTCAGCCACAGGAATAACGAAATTCGACCTGCAAAGGAAACACTCAAAGTTACTCCAAATGAATAAAAAATTGTACTTAGCTTGCTTTTGTGGGAAGTCACGGTGTTCCGATAAACGACACACGGCCCTTGGTCCTCCTTCTCTATTTAGCGGACGACCTGGTTTGGCTTCAGTTTCCCCCGTGCGCGTTGTTTCGATGATTCGAGCCCTTGAAAATCCGATGCTGCAGACGCGTTCGGTTGTTTCTTGCAGTGCCGGAAACGCTCACTAACGATGTTTTCTTGAATGATTCTAATGAGAGACGAAGCTTCCGTTGCCGTAGGAAAAGGACACGTCGGTTTTGTTTCTTGAAGTTATTCACTAACGATGATACTAAGTTGCTTGACGAATCTTGTTGTTTTCTGAAGTCGCTCACTAATGATGAGACTAGGTTGCTTGAAGAATCTGCTGCTTCGTCGTCGTTGACTTCTTATGATACATGATTTATTATTCTGGTTTTTCTTCGTAGGACGTTGTAGAGTTCTTCTGGTCCGCTGGCCACCAATATTCGGGCTTGTGCCTTGTATGATAAGGCGCCCTATGAGGTAATGTTAGACTAGCGATAAACTTACGCTAAGTCGGTTGGTATTGCACTTCCATCTTCAATGGAGTGTCTGGGTTTTGTAGATCACTTACGAAGTCGGTATTATCTTTACGACGATGTGTTAAAACTCATGGTTCGGTGAGGTTCTTGTAGAAAACACAAGGTATAAAAATAGTATATTCTTCTGAAGTTTTACATGATGAAGATCAGGTATGATCGTACAAGTCTTCTATGACGATAGCTTGATCGCTTCTGCCAATGATAATGGCATAATCCTATTCCTCTACATGATAAAGCTTAGGTAAAGAGGTACAAGGTCTTCTAATGACGATAGCTAACTCTCTTCTGCTGTCTACCATCTCTGTTACAAGTTATGAAGGAACAGACAGTAGTTCGAACATATGAACATACTATCAGATGACATAGTTTCATACGAACACACAATCAAATGAGACACGCTACAGATCACGTAGGCCGTTTGAATAATAGGTCGGGTAGTTGTCTCAAGCAGGGAGCTTGGACTAATGTTTATAAACAATTGAATGACTACAGGTGACGGCATGTTATCTTAGCCTACTTTTATTGTATACGTCATCTTTAGCGTCTCTAGTCTGATCACATTCCTGCAAGCAATCTGGTTGACCTCTTTAGTTTTAGACTTTTATATATATGGACTAACATTCCATATTTTTATTATGTAAACACTTACACATATGTATATATAGATAAAATATGCGTATAATGATGAAAGTATATTCGCACAACTTAAAAAAAAAATTCATTATAGATGTGCATGCTACGATAGGAGAGAGAGAGAGAGAGAGAGAGAGAGAGAGAGAGAGAGAGAGAAGAGAGAGGAGAGACGAGAGAGAGAGAGAGAGAGTTCTGTATGAATGAATACCAAGCAGCAAAATGAACTTAAATGTACTCACACCTGCAGGTTTCCTTTATTTCTCGCAGCAGTATAATAATAATTATATGTCATTCCCAGAGAGAAGCTACAACTTTTTCGTTTTAGCGCAAATCTTGGTGTATTACTACAGTCACTCAAAATCCTACTGTTCTCATCCCGTCAGAGAGAATATCAGTTTACATTTATATTTCCTCTGAAGCCGAGGACAGCACCTCCTTGGAAAGCTTAAGGATTTCCAGCGTCTCTTTAACGACGCATCAAGATTCACACAGGAGCAAAAGGTCTTATTTTGTCTCCTTCTTTTAGGGACGTGACTGTTCCACTTAGTCCTCATTCAAGATAATGTTCTCATGCGAGTCTGTTGCATAATATAAATATGTAATGATTGGATAATTATCTGAATAAACAACTCCTTTACCTTCTCCTAAACCATAGAAAGGAAGGCGTTTGTAGAAATTTGCGAGTCAAAATAAGTTATGTTCTTCGGTGTCAGGATGACAGATGTTTACTTTTCTAAATGAGATGGCATCAACTTTTATCGTTTTACCAGACCGTGAAAATTATTCTTCGAAAGTTCTACTTAATCTTGTTTTTATCGAGTGATTAAAAGCGTTTTCTAGTAAATTAATTTATGTTTAAGTTCATGAATTTTTTCTGCAGTTATTATTATTATTATTATTATTATTATTATTATTATTATTATTATTATTATTATTCAGAAGATGAACCCTATTCATATGGAACAAGCCCTCAGGGCACATTGACTTAACATTTAAGCTTAAAAAAAATATGGTGTTCACCCGAACGAAGTAACAGAAGGCAATGGGAAGTACAGACAGAGGAGATTAGTTATTAGAAAAAACAGTAGTTGTGTACTAAATTGCAGTATGAATATCGATATCTTTATGTAAACTAGTTTTTAATGGGAAAAATTACTAATTGTTTTATATGCTGCGTATATAATTTTCCAGCTCAGTAATAATATCTCGTAATATTATCTCATTCCAACGACTTTCACCAAAAAATAATGATGTACATAGACAGGGAAAATCTATGTGCTAGCAAGGTGTATGTAGCAATGAAAAAATAATTAAGTAAATGTTTTTAGAAATATCTATATACATAAAATGAATTAAAATGAGAATAATATTTTTAGAGAATCGCATTTAAAGAAGAAGAAATTCTAAGTGAAAATAAATTAATAATTCCAAATCTCTTGGAACCACCATAGTCCACCAACCACAAAAAAAGATAAATAAATCGTTACACAAAAAAAAAAAAAAAAAAAAAACTATATATTTACAGATGCACGAATAAATACAGAGACACGATTACGAATTGTGGGATGTTAATAAATTCTTTTGAAGTGAGAATTAAAATTGATGGATGAAGTTTTTCTTGTTAAAGGAAACTGTCGCTTTCACAATCAAGACTATTCAATTCATCCAACACTTGATGTTGCTCTATATTTTCTTGATTTAGATTTGGTATTTGGTGGCAGTTAATTAAACTTGTAATTCGTCAACGTCATCTAAAATCGGAACTATATGAATATACATTTTATATATTATATATATATATATATATATATATATATATATATATATATATATATATACATGCATGCTTGTGTAAATATGTACACACACACACACACACACACACACACATATATATATATAATATATATATATATATATATATATATAATATAATATATATATTATAAATATATATATATATATCATATATATATATATGTATATTATATAAATGCGGTGGGTATATACGTAGAATAAGGGTTAATAATGCCAATAAAGAGGCACGTTCCTACTTCATTAAGCGCTTTACCGTTTTTTCCTCCGGTCACATATAAAGTTATGTTTCTGAATCCTTATGCGTAATGTGTACTCACCGATTCCAAAGAGAATCGCGATCGTAAGGTATTTACTGATTTGCATATTAATCGGAATCTCTCTGTCTGTTGCGGACTTCCATGACAAGATGAGTCAGTTCGGACGACTTCATTCTGAACACAAGATACTTTCGCGCTCTCCGCATGTGCGAGAATTAAATCACATCCTGTGGGTTCCTTAAAAGGACGAAGACATATCCGCTTGATACCAAATAACTGTATATGGCGTTTCCATTAAATGTCGCACAGGAAAACTTCCAGGCAGCTAAAGTTCCACACAGCCTGGCACTGGAACGAGCCAGCGGAGGGAACCTTCTTCCTTGGCCGGCAGTTGGCGCTATACTGAGTGACCGAGCACCGCGCTATGTTCTCGGTAGGCGAGAGGATCAGGCAGTTGAAGGATAGATAGAGAGATAGATCGGCAGAAAGAGAGAGAGATGCCAGAACTACAGACCAGTCAGCTATGTAACTATACAGCGGCCACATACATTAAATTCCACGTTAGATCCTCCTCTCTCTAATTGTAATTGATGCTGTAGACTTCACTAGCCGATGACGTTTAGGGTAAAACAGCGGTTTATTGATCTCAATGGCATCGCTATGTTCTTTCTGCAGATGTTTTTGTATTCGAGATCTTTTCAACAAGTTGAAGAAGCAGCGCTTTCCATTGTCTTAGGTTTGTTTATACTTGATATAATGGTTTTAAACCCTGTTATTTAGGCTGAGCATGAACATACGCGCGCGCACACACACGCACACACACACACACACACACACACACACACACACACATATATATATAGTATATATATATATATATATATAGATATATATATATATATATATATATATTTATATATATGTGTATATATATATATACATATATATATATAAATATATATATATATATGATATATATATATATATATAATATATATATATATAGTATATATATATATATATATATATATATATAGTCCGGTTGTATTTAAGCTGAGTGTGAATACGCAAACGCAAATATGCGTAAATACACACGTCTTATGTATGTATACATACACACACATACATATTATATATTATATATATATATATATATATATATATCATATATATAACATATGTATGTTATTGTATGTATATATCATATTATATTTATATTATATTATATAAAATGTTACGAGCAGGTGCCTTCTTTACCTTGCAATCACATTTGTCATGTTAATCTTTTTTAATCTTCGTATTCAGATTTGAATGCGAACTGAAAAATTAAGCAAAGCTCATCAACACTGAATACTCCTACGCTGTTATTCCCTAAGAATGAATGCGAGTCCGAGGAGATGGATGATGCCATGACTCGAGAGTGTTTTGTATCGTAGGAAGTCGAAGGCCGAGATGACTGTTGACCTGCGGATATCTGACGCCAGTTCTCTTCAAGAGGCCAAAAGGAGGACGGGATATGATTGTCAAACTTCTGACCGTCCAATGTAGCACAATTGATCAATAAAAAATCAGCTTATTGGAAAAAAGTGAGGAATATTCAGTTGACAACTTTTTCCTTCTTTTTTTTATCTTTGCTTTTTGAAATTCTATTTTATTTGCAAAATTCATGTTTCTTCATATACATTTAGACAGTGATGGTGGACTATTTCCTAAGAATATCGTCAAGAATTAATAATATGAAAATCCGGAACAAGTTTTCCAGGAAATTGTTTATACTGGAAGGTGAATATTTTCTTACTAAGCATTTGTTAATTATGCATGTGTGAATATCCTATTAAGTGTAGAATTAATTTACGATAAATAAATAATATTCGTTCATTTTTCCTGAACTGAGATCCTATGGTTTTGTATAGACAAGATGTCAATACAGGGTATTAGTACATATCAAGGAAAGAAATATTAATCCATCTACCTAGAACTGAGATTTGATTACTTTCTGTAGATGACGTTTCACTGAAGATTCCGTAGATTGATCTTTCTACGAAGAGCAGCTCGCCATTACTCAGCCCTCTGACTCCGAAGAAGAATTCTCAAACTCATTAGTAGAATCGGAGCAAGAAGACATATCATGGCGAGATCAGGTAAGTGGAGGACAGTATGGAGAGCTGAAGGAGAAATGATATTCTAGAACATTTCATAAATGGAGAAGAACTTCAAGAACATTTCGCGAGTATATATATATATATTATATATATATATATATATATATATATATATATATATATATATATATATATATATATATATGTATATGAATATCTTTTTACTGTAATCATCAATGTAATATGAAGATAAAAGGCCCATACGACACTATTTCAAGTCAATAGGGTACACTGAAAATTAACATAACAAAACCCATTTCAGTCTTAATCATTTATGATATGTGTATATAGATGCATAATATTCCATACATAAAGAGGTAAAATGGAAAATCAGATTACATACAGAATTGTTATTTTTTTTTGTAACAAAACTCATACAGAAATACATGGGGAATGGTATACATGAATTAATAATCCATACAAAGTCATACAAGAATACATGGAAAAGGTGTACATAAGAATACACAGACATGATATACATTCGTTTTACGAAAGTAATACATCATCAAGACACATTGCTAGTTATTAAGTTAAACGTAAAACTATTATTATTTCTTTTGTTGATTTAAATCAGTCTTGTTTACTTTTAGAGTAAATTTTTGCTGAGTATGTTTACTCTTGTGTTACCGTAAGTTAAGTGGCTTTACGATTGTTTGTCAGTGTTTTTGCGCCTCCTCCTCCTCCTCCTCCTCCTCCTTTGTGTGTTAGTGAACTATCGTTTTAACGATTGTTATTCTTTTGCTTTGAGTGTTTATAAACACTGGGAAGGCGATGAGTGGACACGGTGGACTGGTCAACGGCAGTTCGGGCCTTGACAAGCTTTCACCTAGACTTTTCCTCGTCGCAGCATATATTTGGATTTATTTGGAGGACGACTTTGGATACTTACCTTTCGGACCACGCACTTGGATATTTCCCTAACGGATTCTGAAAGACGCAAATATACGTCTGTTGTGTATGTGTCCTTGGATCACGGCTATTGTATGCAGGTGTTGTTGTCACCTGCGACCTTCACGCTGCTGTATTGAGTTTCGCAGAGGCTGTCATCTGCGACCGCTGATTCTGACCCTTCTTTCCCATAGGAGGATTTTGACGGGAAAAACCAGTGACGTCGCTGTATCCTGGCACTGGATTTTGGATATACTTGCCGTGTCATCCTCGGTCCAGCTGCTGTATACGGGACGTGAGAGCAACTTGGCTCGTTAGGTGACAAGTAGGGAGGGCTACCGCTAGGTAAGACGAATGATCGTTCCGTATCCTTCGGGACAAGGTGTTGCTCTTTAGTACTTGGCGTACAGTTCTGGCCCTTTTGGTAGCAGTTTGGACTGATCACGGCCCAGTATTCAACTCCTCTTCTGGTACTTCACTTAAGGTGAAATTGTGAACTTTTGTCAATTTTGATTATTTATAGATAGATATATATGTATATGTTTACATGTATATGTTGTCACGTTTGATTCTGTGTCGATATTTAGTGGACTGAGTTCCACATTGCTTAGCTTGTGTGATAGGTAGGAATATTAAGGTTTTCCTTTTTTTCATCTCCCACTTCTTAATACCTTATTATTAGGATATTGATATTTAGGCTAGCCTTATTTGGATCCAATTTGTTATATATTAAGTATGTTTTCACTCTTGAAATTTTCTCTTGATTAGGGTTTAGTGTATTAGCTTTAGGGTATCTTGTGAGTTCCCGAGAACCAGGTATTTGTTATCTTGATTATTTATCTGAGCATTTAAGCGTATTTAACCTTACAAGGTTGATTTAAGTAATTTCCTAGTTTGTAATAAATATTGTTAAGTTTTCTTGAGTTTCTGTTTTCCTTAATACTGAGGTTCATTTACTGATTGCAATCCTAGTGAATATAAAGACCTAATAGAACCTGTATTGCAATCTGGGAGGTTGTAACACTAGTATATACCACACACATCTTCCCCAGTTTCCCGACCGTGTGTGAAAGATAATTCATTTAATACAACTAAGCTTTTAAATCTTGATAAGTTCTTCATATATAAATCTTCCACACATCTTTCCTATTGCAGGGATAAATTCTTTTTCATGATGACCACGCAAGTGATTTTACCATTTTTTCTTCATTTCTTCACTGAATGTAGATAACACGGGTAAATACTTATTCAACCATGTCATTTTAACTTGTCCACTTTGTCCGATACCGGCGGGGAAGATAACATATTTGACATAGTCATACGATGATTTAAATAATTCTTCCTTTAATTTCTTCACCAAAGAAAAAAAGTGGTTGAACCTCATCTACTTGGTATCCCTGCTCAAACGGTCAGCATGGTCCTCATCTTTGGAATATGCTACACTCTTTTGGCCGTATTCGTTATCTTTAGCAGGGGCACCAATACCATATTGGGTTAATAAAGTCGCTACGGTAGGAAATCTCCTTCACCGTCACATTCCTAAGAGGTAATATTTTAAGGCCTTTTCACAATGGCAGACCCTTCAACACCACGATTACGAAGACAGGCGTATGTTGCGCCAGCTCGAGAATATCAAAAGCCTGCAATCTCGGCGTATGGATAGCTTCGAACGACTTCTTCAACCACACTGTAATTCCTGCATGTAACACAATTAGTGGCCACTACTAAAGTATTCCTCCTACTGAACCTATTTTCGGACAATTTCCGAAAACTAACTTGCACAAGGAGGTTGACGAAGCCATGGCGAGAGTGTGCGCCTTAAAATTCCAATGGTTCAAGAGTTAATGAGCCACCGAATCCCGCAATCGAGCTTCCCCGCCTCCTGACACTGAGTCATTAAAGATGCTCCCTTTTATCACAAACACTGATTAAACAAGTTTGTATCATGCCACCAGCCTTTGTCTTCTCCTTACACCATCTCTCTCTCTCTCTCTCTCTCTCTCTCTCTCTCTCTCAGCAAGAGATAAGGAGCAATAACATTTTGTCCCAAAAATATGGATTAAAGTTCGTGTCTTTTTCCGATAGACTTTTCTTTTCTTGAAATCTCCAGATCATCAGCCATTTCTCGTATGATTATTTTGACTCTTCAGTTATTTCTATATTCTTTCCTTCCTTCTATATTTTGTGAAGAATGGATTATTCATTCCCAACTGTCTCGTGAAATAAAATGCTGGTTGTTCATTTTTTACCCGGTTATTTTGCTCAAAACAAAATAGAAACACTGGTGGCTTATCCGACCAGAAAATGTGAAAGTACATTATTTGTTTATTAAACACTTTTCGTCATTTCCTACTTTTTTTCCGTGCATTTTTTTCCGGCTGACTTTTTAGTACCCCATGATTTTCCCAGAGAAAAATATACTATAATTGATGCTTTTTTTTCAAAAAGTTTTGTGGGGTTAGAATTAATTTGAACTTTCATGCCATTGTATCACAGGAAGAACGAGATACAATAAAATCTGAATTCGGAGCTGAAGTGCAAAATTCTCATGGAAAATAGAGAGAGAAAAATAATAATCGGATAATACCGTTCTTCCTGTCGTTGATTCATTCTTTTCTTTCCTTCTTTAATTATTGACTATTTCGCTTCATGGTTTTTGACAAGTTTCCTTTTTATTCTTTCATCTGACTTTCATCTCGTTTCTTCAACTTAACCTTCAGCAGTTCAGTCATTTTCTTTTACGACTTTCTTTTGCCATTACAAACCTTCCCATTTCCTTTCTTGAAGCTTTCCTCTTGTTGTTGTTTTATTTTTCTAGTTCTCTATTTTATACTACTCAAACAGTCCTCTACTTGTATGTTATATTATATATATATATATATATATATATATATATATATATATATATATATATATATATATATATATATATATATATATATATACTATAGCAATACGAATAATGACATAACTCATAGCTTGGGTATTATCGAGGGATTCTACAGTTTTCAGTCACCAAGACGGTGTTTGGCGCTTTTGTCAGCATGATCACTAGAAAAAAAATGTTATTCTGGTGCATAATTACTCACTTCGCAGCTTCACCCTGCGATACTTATCGGCCGAAAGAGATAGAAAAGGATTTGACATTTACACAGATTAACTTCCTCCGAGAAAAACTCGGAGGTGCAGAAGTGAAGTCATGAATGCGACCACAGACAAAAGGGATACAGCTATCTGCAAATGGCTCGGTGTCCTTGGAGGCATGGAAGCTGAATATTGCAGAGGCCCACTGACAACTGACAACGCGAGAGGCTAACGATGCCCTCCGTGAACTCTTCTGTTTCTCGGGATCAAACAAGTATCGGAAACAGGTGACGGAGCAAGAGCTTAGTTGAATTGGGTCGGGCTGTTATTAACGCTACTGCAATGGAATATATAAAGCATATGTATGCATATCCAAATAAACAAATGCATTCCAACGCATGTATATACACACACAAGACACAATTAATAATTTAAAATTAAAACATTAAAAGTTCACTTAAATTTAATAAAATAAAATTAATAAATTAAAATCCGCATGAAAAAAATTAATAGATAACCGTAAAACCTATTAAACTTAAGAGATTAAGAGGACAAATTCAATCTTATTTAAAACACCAATAGCATTAATAAAATTAAACAGTGCGCTTTCATTAAAATCTGCCCCTAAAATCTTGGTAAGGGAAAAACTACCTTCAGTTCCCCTGCAACTTGGAGGAAAGTCTCTCTCTCTCTCTCTCTCTCTCTCTCATCTGACAGACTGGGTCACTTAACTATCAGGTGTCTGAATGTCAATTGTAACAAGCAGTCGTTACAATAAGGCTGATGATCCCCACTCATCAGAAAGCCATGTGTCATTTTTGTATGACTTATTCTAAGCCGACTGAATATTACTTCCCTTTGCTTAGTCATTGATGAATACTTCCAAGGAAAGATGGTGGTAGCTATTTCTTTCATTTTTGGGGTTTCTAGCTCCAATGCAAATTTCCAAGAATCAAGGAACGCTGATTTAATGACCGGATACATATCATTTGTAGGGAGTGCACACCTAGCTATATGCAGGGGACATATGCAGGGGACCAACAGAGATACTTTACTACCACTAATCTCAAGCAACTGAATCCACTCTAAAATTTCAATAATGATAGGATGGAGTACATTATAATGAATAATAGCTTGCAAGACACTCAGTGAATCACAACATGTAACAAAGTGTTCTCCAGAATAACAGGCAATCTCTTTAAGGGCAGTTAGGATTGCATAACACTGCTGTAAAAATGGATGATTGATCTAGCAGTCTTCCACTCTTATTAAAATTGGGAAATAAAACTCCATAGCCAACGCCTGCATCAAACTTGGATTCATCTCAACCATCATGGTCCGCCAAATGTTCTAAAAATGAGATGCGCAGCATCTCAGCACTCACTTCTTCCCTGCTACCAGTGAAGGACCTGCAGTGCTCCAAAGAAGGAAGCTTTCAAGGGGGCACAACAGAATACTTAAATGGCCAGACTTTGACCTTGGGAATAAAATAATCTTCTAAAATTTCTAAAAATATGTATCCAAAAGGTTTGGGTAACATGGATTATGTTCATAAAGGCTATAATATTTATAACTAAACACTGCTTTGCAAGTTAATGAGTCAGAAATCCTCTGGATTCTATGCCAGTATCGAACAAGTGATATGACGACATGAATCCAGAGGCAGTTCCCCTGAATCTACCAAAAGGCTTGGGATTGGAGACGATTTAAAGGCACCACTAGCAATCGTTATTTCAGCATTATGTACCGAATCAAAAATATTTAGTTTTGATTTCGAGGCTGAAGAATATAACTTACTACCATATGCTAATTTCGATGCCACAAATGCTTTGTAGAGGATCATTAGGTGATTCCTATCTGGTCCCCAAGATGTATGGGAAAGCACTCGTAAAACATTCAGAGCTTGCATACACCTAACTTTCAGATCTTTTAGGTGAGGTACCCAATCATTCTTTTGTCGAACAGTAATCCCAAAAAACATGTCTCTTCCTTACATGATATCCTCTGATCATGGATGTAGAGGTTAGGATCAGGATGTATACCTTTAATCCAGCAGAAATGTACAGCAACAATTTTCGATGTAGAGAATTCAAAACCCCTTTTTTCTGCTCATTCGACAATTTTGTTAATGGCCAACTTAATTTTTCTCTCAGCAACTACTATTCTTGAGGCTGCAAACGATAGAGAGAGGTCATCAACAAATAAGGAAAACATTATATCTTTAGGAATCACAGAGGCAACGCCATTAATGGACAAAGCAAAGCGTATCACACTAAGGACACTTCCCTGTGGAACTCCTTC
Organism: Macrobrachium nipponense; assembly: GCF_015104395.2. Classification (NCBI taxonomy): domain Eukaryota; kingdom Metazoa; phylum Arthropoda; class Malacostraca; order Decapoda; family Palaemonidae; genus Macrobrachium; species Macrobrachium nipponense. The sequence goes on along the minus strand of NC_087202.1, from coordinate 144,302,212 downwards.
TTGGCTGTGAAGAGATGAAAATGAGTTTCCAACTTTAACCCTGAACCATCGATTTTTTAGGAAAGCTTGGATGAATAATGGTAATTCTCCTCGAAATTCATAATCATGGAGTGTCTTCAAAATACCATATCTCCAGGTTGTATCATAAGCTTTCTCCAGGTCAAAGAAACCTGATACATGATGCTTTCTGGAGATGAAAGCCTCGCATATTGAATTTTCTAGACGCACTAAAATGTCAGTACAAGAGCGCATTTGACGAAAGCCACATTGGGCTGGAGTTAAAAGGCCCTACTTTTCCAAAATCTATAAAAGTCACACATTGACAATTTTTTCATCAACTTACACATGCATGATGTTAGAGCAATAGGACGATAACTACTAGTACCATCCTTCTGTGGCTTCAAAAAAGCTAGTAATATAGCTGTCGCACAAAGCTGGAAATCCATTTTCTTTCCATATTTTGTTTTTGATACTGAGCAAAAACTTTTGTGTTCCCACTGGGAAATTTTTTATGTCGTCTGCACCAGGAACAGATTCATTATACACGATGACAAGGCAGATAAAAATTCCTGAAAGGTAAATGGCTGGTTATATGATTCATTTTGCATGGACGTAAAGTCGAGAATTTTATTTTCGTTTTGAATACGTTCTTCACAGTGAGGTGAGCTTGGGGTTTTTAAATGAAACATTAGCAAAATGGTCAGCAAAGAACTCCGGATTGGCAACCATGTTTCCATTTACTAATAACACAGGTTGAGGTGCTGGTACATATTTGCCACTAATTTTTCTTATTCTATTTCAGACTTCAGGTAAATGGGTTTTCCAATTAATTTTTGAGATAAAATCTTCCAATGACTGACATTTGGCTTGCTTTTACTTGGTATCGAAACATGGCTCGTGCCTTCTTAAATAAGATTAAATCATAGTTACATTTATTTCTGGAATAGCGCGTAAAAGCTGCTCGCATTGCTTTACGAGCTATTTGACATAGAAGGTTCCACCAAGGAACTGGCTTTCTTTTAAATTTTCTAGTTGTACGAGGAATTGTCTTCTGGGCAGTATCAATAATTTGTTTACAAAGGAAATCCAGGGCATCATCCAGGGACTGGAAATCTTCAATATCCATTTCTGAAAAAGGTAGGGTTTTAAATAATGCCCAGTTGGCTTTATCCAAAATCCAACGAGGTGATCTTGGTGTAGCAGTTTCACCTACTACATTAATAAGGATTCGAAAATGATCACTTCCTAATCCTTCACTCATTGCACTCCAAGAAAAGTCAAGATAACAATCAGGACTGCAAACTGATAAATCTATCACAGAAAAGGTCCCAGTTTGAATATGAAAATGTGTTGGTTCTCCAGAATTAAGGATTACAAGCTTTTGGTCTTCAATAAAATTATAATTGTTTCCTCTAGGACTGGAAATTACATCATCCCACAAGGAGTGTCTTCCATTAAAATCACCAACAATAAGAAAAGGCCTTGGAAGCTTATTTATTAATCCCTCTAATTCTCGAGTCAGATTATGATATGTTCTATTTGGAGGTAAATACAGGGAACATATGGTATATTCTTTTTCAGAAAAATCTGAACAGCAACCACTTGTATGTCTGTTTGCAGTGGATATTTTTTTGTGAGCTGTATCTCGCCTAATTAACATAGCACTTCCACCATGAATCCCTACTTGCTCACCATAATCAGAAAGATAAAAAAGGTATTCTTTAGGACATATGGTTTTTTGTCCGAACATATTGTATGAAACTAATTCATACATACCAGGAAGAATCTCAATTTTTCCTTTCTTAATACTCTGAATATTTAAGTTTATTGAATTCAGTTTTGTATTTTTCGTTCTTTCCAAAACAGGAGAAGAAAAGGTTCCATCGTAACAATGTTCGAACCTGAATTATCCAATGCCAAGTCCATTTCAATGCCAGGGTCAGATAAAAAGAGAGGGGTTGGCCATATATACGTAAAGATATAATCGTCCGGGTAATCCCATACTCACCACGGAGCCACAATTAGAGGAAGGGGTCATCCCTTTGACAAAGGCCGCCCTAGGGGTATTATCTGGACATACACCTCACCCTCAGTACTAAGGTGTCGTGGCAACCCGGCACCGAAGGCAGGGTTTGACATGGAACTTTCCCCTCGCTCGACCATGTCGGGCACTCAGAGTTCTACAGGTGAGGTGGCGTGCCGTGCATCCTCACCTTCCATCAAAGCCAAAAAGCATAAGTCAAATCATATTCAGAACCAAGCCAAAAGTCATTAACATAAAATCCACACCTAAATAGGAGGAGGAGGAGGTAGAAAAATAGAAATAATTTACAGCAAGAGGAAAAGGCTGACTAATTTTGCTTGACCAACAGCTGGGTCCCAAGGACCGGTGAGAAAGCATCCCCATCAGGCATCAGGCCCAAGCTGCTGGTCCCTAAGCCCCCTACCCACGCCAAGGGGTCAGCATCTAGAGGGCGTTAAGAAGAGGTTTCCGTGACAATCATGAAAAAAGAAACTCACAAAGGCATAAGCTACCGTCGACTTCCCTACGAGGCTGCCACTTCGGAAACCCCCCTGAGGCACCACTGACTTCTCTCCTTTGATTGCATCCATCATCAGTCAAAGAGGAATCTTGGAAATTTCAGCCTCTTAAGAAGAAAGATGTTATCCGGACGAATTAAAATGGTATAGTTTTTAAACGATACCATTTTAATTTCGACAGCAAGATAACCTTCCTAAGTGTTGCTTTCTTCGCTGCTCTTGCTCTCAGCTGCATAGCAAAGCAACATATCTGATTTTCACTAAGAAAACTCACGTTGCGTCCGATTGCCGAATTTCTTTATTCCTTCATATTCTCTTCTCGAGTAAGATGAAAGGAGACAAAATTTTTTAAACAAAATTATTTCAGTAGACAAAAAGGTTTGTTCCGCTTCATTATAAATTGTGATTATTTGTTTTACTTCGTAGATTCAAGAAGTGCAGCCTTACTAATCTGTACCTTGAAATTCAAGGTAAAACTCGAGATATTCCAGGAAGAAACTTGTGCAAAACACTTCCACCAACGCACTTAATTCACACTTATATCGGCATATATATTCGTATGACAGAAATTTAACGAAGATAAGCAAAGCTGCAATCTTTTATGCCCAGGAAGTGATGGAAACATATGATCCTTGGCTAACCTAACCTAAAATAAAATAAAACGAAAGAGAGTAGAGAGCTAAAATTTGGTAAATGTTTGCAACATGCCAAATTGCAGCCCTCTAGCCACATTAGTTCTTAAGATCTGAGGGAGGACAGGAAAAGTGCCGACGGACAAACAAAGCCTTCTCAACAATTTTCCTTTACAAACAACGAAAAAGAGCTCACATCTTCACCCACAAAAGCAACAAGCAAAGTGGAAACTCATGAATGACAAACAAGCATCTCTCTCTCCTCTCTCTCTCTCTCTCTCTCTCTCTCTCTCTATCTATCTATCTTCCTGCTATCAAATAAATTTTCTAAAGTCGGCGAGATGTCAACACTTCAAAATTCCGTTTCACTTGATGTTTTTATTTTGGTCTGTGGAGGTCGGCGGCTGATTGCTTGTGAAAACTCCTCTGGAGACTGTGAGGTTATTGTGCTGACTGCATAATGAAACTAATAGCTCACGTCATCACAGTGCCCTGTGCCCGGTTCACATTTCATCTCTAGCGCTCAGATTCAGCTTTGAACTCTTCACTGAGAACATCATTGGAATATATTATTCTGGCCAAAAGACCAAGCACTGAGACTTGTGAGGTCATTCAGCACTGAAAGGGAAATCAAGTGTATGAAAGCTTTCAAGGTGTGACTGGAGGAAAACCTCAAAGCAGTTCCACTATGAAACAATTGTTAGTAGAAGGTGGAGAGTCAGACGAAAGAAATATATGAACGGAGGTACAGTAAAAGCAATGAAAAAGGTTACAGCAAGGGCCGAAGGGAAGCTGCAGAAAACCTTCAGTAATGTCTACAGTACACCACGTGAATTACACTAATGGCACTATCCCCCTAAGGGATTGAGAACCTCATTATTAGTGCAATATAATCCAAAATATTAAGACTCCTTACTAATCGTGTGAAATCACATCCATAAATAGACAAAAATGTGGTAAAACAAATTATTCGTTTAATTAGTCAGATGTTTGTATCTCATAAAATAATTAATTCACAAATAGAAAAATAAAATCAATTTTCCGGTATCTATTTCCGAGCTGTTTCCGCTTCAGTCAGGACTGAGAGTCATTACACGATTGACCAAACTCATTGTAATATTAAAGCTCTGTTAATCATTTTCGTTTGAAACATTATTAACTTTTTCGTTTTCAGGGTAATTATGCCAATTTTATTGGTGGGGTAATTTCTGATATTCGCATTAACATGTAAATCCCTAATCATCGACGTGTTTGATAGCCCCAGGAATGACCATCATTATCTGGAAGACAAATGAGCATCGGATCCATATCTTTATGGAGCTCAATTAAGCAACTGCAGGTTTAGAGCGGAGCTGTTGTCAAAAAGGAGGACTGCATCAAACGCAAAAACAACAGCTATCGATTATAGCAGAAGTTAAAGGCATAACGTGAGAGAAGCAGCCGGCTGTAGGGTGTACATGTTCAAATGCGTCCCATCCTTCATAAATACCCGATAATTGACTGTTTACTTGGTCGACTCGTTGCTCTAAGTAATTTTCGTACTTGTTATCATTTTATGTTTTATCAGTGTTATACTTAGGACCATTTTATACTTTCTAAAAATTAAAAGCAAGAGTACAAAAAAGAAAAAAAAAACACCATGCAGTAAATAGTATAATGACTATAAGAACAATAATTCGTATCCTTTATGAATTGTTTTTGTTACCCATCCATTTCCTAGTGTAACACAAAGCAGATTCTTTCACAAAATTACTATTTGCTAACTAAGTCTTTATATCTGGGCTCTAAGTCATTTTTTTTATACTGTGAAAGAAACGCTTGATATACTGAGCATTTATAACTCCAAGAATTCTGAAGGCTGATAATATCGGACTCAATTTCTAAAAAATCTATTTCTTAGTGAAAAAAAAGGTCTCCAAACACCTTTAAGAATTTGAAAGTCCAATAAGAGTATAATTATATATTGATTTTCCGTTTTGGAACCGGCAGTGTGCAAGAGCAACTGAATTTCTTATGTTGTCAAGCTGAAAGGAATGAAATGAGGTCCAGGAAGAGAGGCCACAGAAAAAAACAGCGGGATTCAAAGGAGAGAGAAAATGGGAGAACATCAAAGTTACATATTTAACGGTAAGTGATCAACAATACGAATGTGATGACTAGATAATGTTATGAATAGACTGATAAAGAATTCACTGTCTCATAACATATTGGAAATTATTTTCATTGTGGTGTCGTGTCACCAGTCGGCAAAAATACCCTTGATTTTGTGCTAATGTTATAGAGCATTAGTAGCAAATTGATTTCCGTTTGTGTCAGTGAATGACTTTTATTAATAATTCAAAGTGAGTTGCTTCATAAATAATCTTACTACAAAATCTAATTTATAGGAGCTTCTTCTGATGACTCGTATCTGCATAAATCATTTGAATGGGGATACGTGAAGCCATACATGTGCAAAACTACCAGGATACATTTATTATATTTCATTCGGCTTTTTTTATTTTTTAATGGCTCTCAGTACTCATATCGCTTCTGCTTCCAATAACGGGGTTCTGGTGTGACATGGTCGTCCTTTGAAGGGAGTTGGGGGAAGTCTGGTAAACTAAAACGGTTGATTCAGTCTTCGTGAAACATTCCTGTGTCGTGCTTCGATATCCTGAATCCAGACTAGTCGCCATCAAGTTTTAATGGACTATCAATTGGTTCTATTTTTTTCCTTTATCTTCAACTTTATCTCGCGCCTGTTTTCGGTTTCCATTAAAAATATGAGTAACTGGTTTTCACTTTTCATGCAAAAAATTTGAATAACTGGTTTTTATTTTCCATTAGAAATATGAATAACTGGTTTTCACTTTTCATTAAAAATGTGAATAACTGGTTTTCACTTTCCATTAAAATTAAGAATAACTAGTTTTCACTTTAAATTAAAACTATGTATAACTGGTTTATCCATCTTTTAGAAAGTAAATAAATGAATGAATAAATGAACAAAAGTTACAGAAATAAATAAAAACCACTTCTCTGATCTTACCCTTTTCCTCAGTCATCCTCCTCTCTTCCCTCTGTCTATGAAATTGAGGTTTTTCAGCGGCACCGCAGCTTTCCACAACAGGTATTCGAGAAACATGACTACACTCCCACGATATGCGATGTTGAATTTGAAGCGACTTTGATGTCTGGCCTTGTCTTATCTCTCAGCGGATATACAAAACCGGTTCTGAACTCACAGACGGGGATAAAAATTAAAGGAATCCTATACCGAGTCTTGTGAGTGAATATGTCATCAGAAACATGACATATGCGATGACGTGAAACTATTTGAATAAACTGTCGAAACTGCAATTCTCTTGAATCTTCCAACTTGAGATTTCTCTTTATTAATACATTTTTGTTCTGTTAATCTAACTGCATGAAGATTTTATCCATACCGAGTCATGAGGTCTAAGGGTTTGTAAAGATAACTAAAAATGAAATTTGTATTAGAACATACCTAGAATATCAATGGTGTAATTGCCTCAGTAGCTTGCTTTTTTGTATATATGATTAACAAAGCTAAGTCAAGAGCCGGAAGTCTGGCAAACTGGACCGTCCGTCAGAAACTTTCGATGCCTCAGAGAAATCAAAAGTCGTAACAGAGTCACAACGAAAAAAGATTTCTCAGAATTCAGCCGGAAAGATGACAGAGGTCTCAAGGGAACCTCATCACTCAGAGGCCATGTGCTGGCAACTCCACATCTCTGCATATTTTGTTTCATTTTAACTTTTTAATATTTCGTTCCTTCTTACATTTCAAGATGCCCTCTCGTGGGTCAAAAGTAATAAAAAACATTTCCTTTGTTGACACCATCATTTTGAGTTATTTATTGAAATAAACGACTCAGATTTAAATCTAAATTAATATTTTTTCCTTTAAAAAATCGTTAAAAACTCAAACAATTCGGTTGAAAAACCCACAATTGTCATGTTATTTAAATTAAAACTCGGTTCTTAGTAAGCAGTTTACTTCCTCTTATTCAGGCTGGCTGTTCTCCGCAATTTGGCCCAGAAGACGCTATATACGAAAATGTCAAAAAAAATATTGAGATTAATAAGAAAATGTACCCTGCGCCAAAGATATTTTTTTTCCCTTGACAATTACTGTTATTACATCAGTAAAAATGTGGACTTCTGAATCTTGTGTGGACGTCGAAATGAAAACACAGAATATCGCTCTCTTTGTCGTTCATCTTCTGCCTTCACCAAACCTTCAAATACGCACTTTTATTTTATTCTACTTTTTTTTTTACTTTGGTATTTGTTATTCCGAGGTTCACTTGCTCATTATTTTTCTTCTTTTCTTTGATTTCCTTGTAACAACACAAACTCCCTAATCTTAGAGTGCTTGCTCACTTTCTCCCGTTATTTCTTATTACACAGTTATTCTTTCCTATCTCACCATCTCCTTAACCATCCTATCCATCCTCCTGTCATCGTATTTTTACGTGATCTTTGCGGCCCTCACATTCAGAGTCCACTGCGTATTGTTCTGTTCATTTTCTGATACAGAGTACTGGGCAAGCATCCCCTTGCCCCTGGCCACTTCTTTGACCTTCCACCACCAAAGATGGTGACAGTGTTATTATTTTCCCTGGATTCTGCAACAGTAAAGGTGAAGCTGTCATTGGCCTCATGTAGAGAGGTTCAAACGCACTTAATGGAGCATTTCTTCGTTTCAAGGGGTCCACAACCATTTTCAAGGTGCCCCATGGACTTGAGGTATAATGTTAATTGTAAATCAATACTTTGAAATTTTCTAGATAAATAGATAGATAGATAGATAGATAGATAGATAGATAGATCTTTGAATAGCACTCGCGCACATCCTGTTTAAGGACATTTCCTGATCTGATTGACCTTATTTTGTTGTCGTGATCGAGCGATATGTAATAACCATTACATAATAAAAGGAGATGTAATACATTCCTTAGAATAAAAACATAACTCTGATTCAGGTCACAGATCATACAGGAAAGAAGCTTCCAAAAATACATTCACAAGATGCGCACGAAGGCTAAGTAAGCATAACAACCAACACACGAACGAAACCTCATCTTGCGCTGGCAACCGAGATTTGGGTCCCATGAGAACTAAATAAGTTTGTTGAATCAACATGACCTAAAAGAGGGGTTCGTGAGTATGTATGTTACGTTTGTAACCTATTCGAACGTACATTCAATTGTGAACGTCACTTCTTCTTCATCCTCCTCTGACTCTCTTAAAGCAACTACCACGCTCTTCTGAAAAGTCTATCTCAAGATATAATAATACTTCAGAGAATATATTATTTTAGCTAACTTCAAGAGTTTCCCGACATCCTTCTACGATACTAATATGTAACGAAGAAATTGAAGAAGTCTCTTCATTACTTGCCTGCGCAGAGAGAGAGAGAGAGAGAGAGAGAGAGAGAGAGAGAGAGAGAGAGAGAGAGAGAGATTGTTAAAAATCTCCAGACACACCGCTATTCGCATTTTGCGAATCCTTAATTAAAACAAAACCCCGAGGACTGTTTTCTGACACTTAAAAAACATAAGCGGGTCCAGTCCTCCTTACATATATAGTATATATGATATATATATATATATATATATATATATTATAAGGATATATAGTTACTATTTATATATTTTGATTGTGAGGAGATGAGAAACATTGTTAAGGAACGAAATATATATTATTATCATAAGGCTATTATTGGTAAATAGCTGAAACATTTGAATTGTGTTTTAAAGGTACTTCAAAATCCTTAGACCCTTTATATTTTTTAATTCTGAAAGGTTCAGAGATTATCAGTCTAGAACCGCAAAATTCGTCCCTTCAGTTAAGTTCATATTATTTTACCCGCTTAAGGAAAAACTGGTTTGAAACACGTAAACTTGTCCTAGTTTTTTTTTTTTTTTTTTTTTTCCGACTTCCACTTCGGCGACGATATTCCTCCCTTTTAGCGCACTTGGTATATATCCTCCTCACTGCTTTAAAGGATTTTAATTTGCCTGTTAACTTTCCAATTCCTTAACGACCATTAACGTCTCTTCCGCAAAATTATCTTCACTTGTCTGCTGTTTCCTCGGTAAGAGCCTGCGTTGACATCAACCAGCTTGGTCTTAAACAACAACATAATACTATTTAATTTACTCTGTATGTTATAAATTTATTTAGGAGAAAATATCCCAATACTTCTATAGTTACATAAAATATGTAAAAAATAATGTATTATGAACTTCGTCATTAATTTTAAATTTTTGTTTTTTAGCCGAAATTAACTTCTTTCAAAATAATAGATATATTGGCTTACTTAAATGTACTGGACATAATGTAAGCACTCATATACCTACCTACATACATACATTCATCCATACACACTTCAATATCTTGTAACTTACTTCCGCCAGTTATTGTGGAAAAGGATAAAAACCTACCGTGTGTATGTCTGTTTGCGCATCAGCAAATGCCAGTTACTGGAATTTCTACAGGTTGGGTGAAGGAATCTTTGGTCACGTGACCGGAGGGTGAATAGGTTTCTATCGATAAAGATGAGGATTTTGTGATATATTAGCAAAGAAACTAATTGCATATTATACATACAGACTTTGACACTTTCCATGTACTGAGAGAAGGGTCGTCACATTAAAAAAGCTGAAACTTTACAGGTGGCATTATCAAAGGTTGAAATATTTGATTGGCTGTTATTTTTGCGAGGTTTTGAAAGAGGTAAGCTCCACCGAAGGCTCTACAAAGAATGTTTACAACGATCAAACGGAAGTGGAGCTTTTGATAGAACGTGTGAAGTAAAAGCGTCATAAGTCCTTAACAAGCTTTCTGATTGACAGACAGTAAGATCAATGAAAACCGTCCCATTAGATTTACAGTCTCTCTCTCTCTCTCTCTCTCTCTCTCTCTCTCTCTCTTCGTGAAAGGAAAACATATGAGAAACCACGGATTTCTATTTCTCTTGGAATTCTTTAATTGCTTAGAGCCTGTCGCCTCAACCATGTGGCCGCATTCATTCCTTTATGCTGATGAGGTGAAGTCCTGCAATCCTCCATTCCACAACTTCGACCCAAGGGAATCAGGTTCATTCATAGCCAGTGACGGGGAATGGCTTTTTGGGGAGTAAATTTGATGACAAGACAATATAGATGACAATATAGATTAGGTGCAAATCTTAGCAGATTGGTAAGGAAATTATTGTCAGGGGACTATATCGGGGAGGGCTTGTTCTAGCAGAGAGAATATGAGAGTTAGGTTCGTGGAAATAGTACTGAACGCTCCAATCGGGGAGGAAAACGGAGATCGAGGGAGAGCGACTGACAGATGGACAGAGAGACGGATAGGAGCCAAGAGGAACAGGTGGTGTGATCTGCAGAGCTCCCACAGGGCTTTCGATGTAGGAATGGGAAACGGTTAATGTGAGTGGTTTTCTTCCTTGTAGGGTTCATCATCTGACGGAGTAAATTAATATTGGATCATATGTATATTATCAGTATTATTACTTGTTTAAGTCCAATCGGCTGCTTAATACAGATAAAATCTGTTTAAAAATACCATATTAAACTAAATATATCTTTAGTCATCTAGTTTAAAAAAATAAATAGATAAAACATTACTGTACACATTTTAAAACAAATTTGTATGTAATAAAAATTATTAATATATATTTTAATAGACCGGTATCTAAAAACAATTTACACGTTTTAATAGATCTGTATCTGTTAAGAATTTTAAAATCTTGCAAACATTTGAGTCATCATCTCCTGGAATGTTCTGCATTTTAGGAGATGATCCAAAGTATTTATGTCTAATATGTGAATACTTAGAGCATTCAATTAAAATGTGTTTCACAGTTATTCTGGTTTGACAGGTATCACATTTGGGAGGAGGCTGATTAGACATAAGAAAGCCATGAGTTAACCTTGTGTGCTCATTTCGCAACCTGCACAAAGTGACTTAATGGTTTCTCTGCTTCAGTAAAGAATTCTTAAAGAGAATTATTGTTCTCTTTATCCCTCTAAGTTTATTATTTTCAAGTGATAACCATTAGTCTACCTAGATTTTATCTAAAATAAGTACAAAATAATTTTTAGAGTCATTATAATATATTTTGTACATTTTACTTCTATCATTTCATGCTGCTTCCTTTGCATTTTTTCCTGCAATTCATTCTCTTTAATTTCCAACATGGCCTGGTGTCCAGCACAAGGATATTGCTCTAATAGCAGGGTGATGATGATTAAAAATAATCTATTGTTTGAATAGCACTTTTTGAATCACAATATATAGTGTAATGTTTGCTAGGAGTTTTAGGGATGTTATACAGAGCCAATGAAATTCCTGCCAATTCAGTGAAATATTTTTCCTTTGTAATAACTGCGAACCCCACAGCAGCATCAGCTTTTGAGCCATTTGTATGAATGGAGATAGTATTTGCATGGATTTCTTGGTGTTCCCCAAAAAATTGTTTGACACCATAACTTGGGATTTCATCTTTTTTTAAATCGAATAACTCATGGCATACATGAGCTTATTCCATTTCCAAAAAAGGTGTTGAATTTGGTAAGTGTTCAGGAATTGGAAAAGTGGAATATTGATATTTCTCTATGTATATTTTCAGTCGTATAACAAAAGGATAAAATGATCGTGGCCCAATCTCTTTGGAATGATGGAATATTTATAATTCTTCCCAATTTGATGGGTATTTTAATGTCCGCGAATAGAAGTTTAAAACTATATTCCACCCTTCTTTGATCATGTGAACATAGACCTGTTTTACTATACAGAGAAATGATAGGTGTAGATTTAAATGCACCGTAGCATATCTCAAACCTGCATTGTGAAGAGGATCTCATTTTTCCAATGTACTGGCAGCTGCAGAAGCATATAAATGCGACCCATAATCAATTTTACTCAGTATCAAAGTCTTGTGTAAATAGAGTAATGTATTTCTATCTAAGCCCCACTTGGTATGTGACAATTTCTTCATTAGATGAAGTCGTTTACTACAGCTTTCACGTAAGTAATTAATGTGAAATTTCTAAGTCATTCCTTGGTCAAAATACAACTCAAGAAATTTGGTATGAGTAACAAAATTCATTAGTTTATCATATAGTAGTAATTTCATTTTCGCTACATTTTTCTTATTTGTAAAAGTAATGACTACAGTTTTACTTGCCGATGTAGTCAATCCATGTGCAGTAGTCCACGATACAATAAGATCAAGAGATTTTGTAGTATGATCTGTCCTGTATAAATATCAGAGTGGATGATCCAAATGGTAAAATCAACTACAATATAATGAACTCTGTACACCAGTTGGTAGTTGTTTTTGTAATGTCATTAATAGCCATGATAAAAAGGGTGGTGCTCAAAACACCACCTTGTGGAGCTCCTTCATGTTGTGGATACTCCTTAGATAAACACATTTATCTTAACTTTAAAAGTTCTTTCCTTTAAAAATTGTTACTATGTTTAAGGGTAAAAATCCTCAGTCCAGAATAATGCATTTGCTTTTAAAATCTGATGGTTTCCATGTCTTGTCATAGGCCTTTTCCATATCAAATAAGATAGCTGTGGTATAGCTATTTGAAGCAAATGCTTTCCAAATATCGGTGTCAAGTAAAGTTAAAGGATCAAGGGTAGATCTTAGTTTCCTATATCCATATTGCGAAACAGAAACGTATCCTGTTTTTCCAAGGTACCAGATTAATCTGTTGTTAATAATTTTCTCAAACAATTTACATAAACAGCTTGTTAATGCTATTGGTCTGTAGCTATCTGTCATAAGGATCTTTGCCTGGCTTCAAGAATGGAAGGTCCAGTGCTTTCCGCCAATCTTGTGGGAAATATATTTCAATCCATATTTTGTTATATAGCTTTAATAAATATTGTAAATTAGGGTTTGGGTAAAGGTGTTTCAACATTTCAAAAGTGTCATATCTTCACCAGGGGCTGTATTGGAGCATGTTGACAATGCCGATAAAAGTTCATCCATGGCAAAGAATCATTGTATGAATAATATTGATCAGTCTCAAAATTAATTGAAATTTTTCTTCTTTTCTTTAATGGTGCGAAAAGATTTCATTGACGAACCTTTGGAGATATTACTTAAATGTTCTGCTAGGCAAGTGTACTCTTTAGGATCATATATCAGTTTGCTATTAATTTTAAAAACTGGGACATGGGATCGAATGTGCTTTCCTAGTATTTTATGCACTTTATTCCATATCTTACTTAGGGGTGTATCTTTGCACACCGATTTTAGGTAGTTACACCTAGATTTCTTTGCGCTCATTAAATGTTCTTTTTGCTATAGGACATGATCTTTTATAATCTATGTAATCTGAATCGTTTCTCTACTTCTTAAATTTTCTTTGGGCTCATTTACGGGCCTTCTTTGCTTTTTTACACTCCTCATTCCACCAAGGAACTGGACATTTAATCTTTACTTGTGCTACAAATGGTATAGATGACTCTGCAGCATCAATTACCAGAACTAAAAACATAACCAGAATAGTAAAATTTCTATGTCCAAAATTATTATCCCATAATAGAACCTCTTCGTACATTCACTAAAATCTTCCCAATTAGTTTTATTAACATTATTCATTGATTGTACCTCTCCAGTGAAATTCAGAATGCTAATTAAAGCAGGAAAATTATCACTACCACATATATCAACATAAGTGTCTTCTGAGCACAAGGACAAATCAATGTGAGAGTAACTTTTTGTTCGTTGTCAAAATGTGTTTGTTTGTCTTCATATAATATATGGAGTTGATTATCTATAACAAAATCAAGTATAATGTTGCCTTATGGATTTGATTTACATCATGCCATGATGAATGCTTGCGTTGAAATCTCCCTAGAAGTAACATTGGTGAGGAAGCTTCTTGACCAAGCCATTTCAACTTTTCTTTTTAAATTTAACCTTTTTATTATTATATATATATATTATATATAATATATATATATATATATATATATATATATATATATATATATATATATATTATCTATATTATTATTTGGACTTAGATATAAAGAGCAAATCGTTATAGTTTCCTTTAGTTTGAATCTGAACTGGCAAGGCATATTTCAGATTTGAAAGGTCATATATTGCGAAAGGGGTGCATCTTTTTAATGTGATCATATTACCTTGCTGATTATCAGAGTGAGGTTTGATAAGGTGTGTATTTGTAAAAATGGAGGAAATAGGTAAAAATGTTTCATTGAGGCAGATACAAATTGGGCTATATTGATCAATTAATTTAAGCAACTCTAACTTGCTTTTCTTAATGCTCGAATGTTCTATTGCAATACGAATGAGGGAGTGTCCTTATTATTTTGAGAAGTAATTTTTACTTATTTTCTTCGGTCTTTCGACCCTGAAACTGAAAGAACTGTGTCCACTTGAGTTTTTGAACTGGAACTTTTGATAATATGTTTGTTGCTGTACAAAGGAATTTTGCTTTTAGCACCTGTGTTATAATCTAGTGGCATAGCATAGTCTCGTACTAGTGACTTATATTGTTTAATGTTTGGATTTCTTGTAGGTTCCTTAGATTTTTGTGAAACTATTCCGATGAAGGGTCTTTACTATCGGTGGTATAAACAATGGTTTTTTCTGAACTGGTAGTTTTCAGACATCTACTATTTGGACTATAAAGATTGTTCTCGTTCTTAGTGAGGTTGTTTCACCGTGTGTTCTAGGTCTCTTTCCTATCTCTGCTGGTCAATCTAGTTCTCTTAGTGTTCCTCAATTTCTTCAGTATTTTTTAGTTGTTTTTGTCATGGATTATTCTTTGAAATATATTTTTTTCTTTCTTTTTGGCATTTGTTAACAGAGATATCGTCTCTCTGTTCATCAAGACGATCATCTACTGCAAGGCTGGTCAGTACTTTGAACTTATTACTTATCTCAATAGTATTGTTTTTATCTGATTTTTCTACAGTTATTTGATTTCTGGTGTTAGAAGATTGGTAGCTTGTGAGACATCACTGGATATCATTTTGCTTTAGTGTTTGAGAATATCTACAAATTTTTTGCGGGGAAGCTATCATTCCTTCTTCTTACATGTCTTCCTTAGCCTCCTTAACTGTTATACCAAATTTTCTTGATCTGGTAAGGGCTTCTTGGAAATATCTGAAATATACATTTTCCTTACATAAACTGGTGCGAACCATTACAGTTATAGCATATTTTAGGGTTGGTGCATCATCACTACATTTAAAGCATTTAGGCGAGCCCAAAGACTTGCATTGTTTTGCTGTATGTTCAAATTTCAAGCAAACCTTACATTGCATAAGTTTTGGATGTTCTTTAATTGCTATTTCTTTTGTTTCCTATTTTCATAACTGATTTAATATTAGTTTTTTGATCTTCCAGACTTCTTTTAATGCTTCACACACAGATTCATTGGTGTCATTTTTCAATTCTAAGTTTATCCAGCAACATCGTTCCAATTCTAGTGTTATTATGGGCCTCGTCAGAAACATTTACATGGTGAATTCCAAGTTTTGTAGTTTCAAGTAGGGGTTTTTTTTTGTTTTTTTTTATTCATGTTCATATTTAGTCTTCACGATGATTTTGTTTTTTTTCGACTGAGAATCGGGGATTGTCACAGCCAAGAATTTTCTTCAGTGAACGGTAAATAACCAAGTCACTTGAGAGGGGTTACTTCTTCGATTATTTGAGTGTGATATACTGAGACCACATGAGGAGGTTTTTGGTACATATAGCTCAACAGTAACCGTACTAGAGTTTTAGAGGGTTTCCATGGACAAGTCCTTTGAAGAAAGCATAGGGTCGTCAACAGAAATAAGGGGGGTTACCATATAACGATAAATGTTAATTCATCTAGATATTCCTCATACCCACCATGGCGTCACACTTAGAGGACGGGTCATCTCTTTAATTAGGGTCGTCCTAGGGGTAATTACCAATATACACCCTATCTCCAGTGCTAAGGCGTCAGACCCGGCACTGAGGATAGGGTTTGACATTAAACTTTCCACTCGCCCGACCACGTCAGGTACTCGAGTTCTATGGGTGAGGTGCCATGTGTCCATCCTCACCCTCCTTCAAAACCCAAAAGTAATTCAAAATTCCTGTTCAAAACCAAGCCAAAAGTCATCAACACAAAATTCATACCTTATACTGGGAGGAAGCAGAAAGATGAAATGTTTTCAGCATAGGGAAAAGGGCGGACTTATTTGGTTTGGATCAATAGCTGGGCACCAAGGCCCAATGAGAAAGCAGTTCCCACCAGGCTCAGGGCCCAGCTGCTGAACCCTAAGCAACCCCTCCTCGACAAGGCGTCAGCATCTTGGGGAGCATAATGCACACAGTGACTGTGTTCCTTAAAGCTTAATAAAGGGATGATATAATGCACAGTGACTGTGCCTCCTCAAAGCTTAATAAAGGAATGATTGTGTTCCGGGAGAGGATGTTTGCGCCTAACGTTGATATTTCGTTTCATAAAAACCGAACGTCAACTGGGGAAAAATGGCGACCATATGAATTTTTAAATATTGTTCTGGCCTTTGACAGAGGATGAAAATCTCTCGATATCAAAACTTTCCTTGGTAGTATTCATCGATCCGGATTTTTTTTCGGATTTTTTTGGGGGGGAGGGGGTGGTCATACTTAGGGATGGAATCAAACAGAAAGTGGAACAAAGAATCTGTTATAAATAAACTTCGCTTGACCTTCTAAGATTATTTATTCTATATACTATTGCACACTATGCAAATTGCCTACTTTTTCTTAATCCAACGTTCCCTTCGTCCAGTTTTTTTTTTCATTCTCCTTTATTTTTGGATTTTATACACATTTTCTTTCTTGTTTTAAGCTCATTTTTCTCTTCCTTCACATCTTTTTCTTTGCCTCCTCGATTCATTTGAATCTCTCTCTCTCTGTCTCTCTCTCTCTCTCTCTCTCTCTCTCTCACACACACACACACACACACACTCTCTCTCTCTGTCTCTCTGTCTCTGTCTCTGTCTCTCTCTCTCTCTCTCTCTCTCTTTTCTAACTAAGTGTTGTGTTATGGTAGAATCTTCATTCGTACATAATTGCATATTTCCTCATTTCCTATTATTCTGATGTCCTTTTATCCGGATTTCTTCTTGAACTATACACCTGCAAACAGTGACTGGCATCAATATAAACAGTCTAGGGAGAAGATAACTCTATCAATAGTGTGCAGATCTCCCCACCAACCACAAATTTCCGATGAGGAGATGTGCGCACTACTAGGCCAAGAATAAACAACAAACTCCGCATAATAATGGAAGTTTTAAATGCAGCAGTACAATGGGACACGATGACCTCCGCATCAAACGTAGAAGGAAAGAGACTTTTAGATGCTGTAAGAAATTAATTCCTCCACCAATGGGTTGACAAACCTACTACAGGAAACAACACACTAGAAATCGTCCTATCAACAGAAGATTACTTAGTGTCTGACCTTTCAATAGGTGCAAAATCTGGGCAAAAGCGACCATGAAATTATTACATTTAAAATTATTATTCAAAATATAAAAGAGAAGATATTCATGAGATTAGAGTACCGGCAACAAGACCTAAAACAGCTAATGAAGTATGTTAAGAATCTAGAGTACGACGAGAGCACAGGCATAGATAAGTACTAGGAAGCCTTTTTAAAGGAATACACAGAAAAACGGTCTAGATGTATACCATTAAAGCAAATACTAACAAATGGCAACCATCAGCTTAAGTGGTTCAAAAGAGAAAAAAAAAGGATGAAATAAGAGAACAAGACATTGCAAAAAATCGATGAACCCGCACCCAATACCAGAAGACGTAAGCAGGCATAAAGAACTCTGTGGAATGATGGACAAATTAGTAAGAAATACAAACATAAAATGAGGATGAGAGGGTTGCATCAGTATGTAAGGAATACCCAAAAGAACTCTTTGAGCATTGCTCATAGTAGGAAACCAATAAAAAATAGCATAGGTCCCCTAAGGGAAAATAGTGAAAACCTGGTGAACTCACACTTGGAAAAAGCAGAGTTATTGAATAACTTTTTGACTGGTGTTTCACAATTGAAGACACTACCTCAATACCAAAACCGTTGGACATCTCCTGGCCCGGATGGGATTCATACAAGAGAAATTAAAGAGCTAAAAGAGGAGATAGTTCCTCACCTATATAAACTCTACAAAAAAAGTGCAAAACAAAGAACGACACCAAAAGGATGGAAACTTGGCAATGTGCCCCCAATTTACAAAAAAGGGCCAAGAAAAGAGCAGGAAAATTATAGACCAATCTGTCTAACGTCGGTCGTTTGCAAGATTTTTGAGTCCATAACTGCAGATCAAATTGTGGATTACATTGATAGAAAAAACTTGTTGTTAAACAGTCAACACGGTTTCAGACAAAACAGATCCTGCCTATCAAATTTCTTGAGTTTTTCCATAATATGCATGGAATTTACGACAGTGGTAGAGAAACAGATATACTCTACTTAGATTTTCAAAAGGGGCTTTGACAAAGTTCCACACAAGAAACTAATGACAAAAGTTAGAGCTTTAGGAATTTTAGAAGAAATAACAGGCTGGATCGAAGACTGGCTAAACTAATAGAAAAACAGAGAGTCGTAATAAAATGGTGAAGCATCCGAATGGGCAGATGTAACAAGCGGAGTTTCTCCGGGTTCTGTCCTTGGCCCTCTCTGTTTTTTATTTACATTATTGACACTGATGTAGGCTTAACTAGCAGGATAGCCAAATTTGCAGATGACCCCAAAAACTAGTAAATGCAGTGAAAAGTTTAAGAAATGATTTTAGGAAAATAGGAGAGTGATCAAAATGATGGTATATTCCTTTTAAAGTGTAAAGTGTTACAAACAGTAACAAACAACCCTTATGCCAACTTTATGCTGCTTGGGAATGACATAATTATTGTAGAACAAGAAGAGGACCTTGGAATCATTATTACCAAGGACTTTAAATCCACAAAACAGTGCATAAAACCTGAAAGGAAGGCACAGAAGCTAGTGGGATAAACAAAGAGGCTGCAGTTCTAAACAAAGCTGCTGTAGTTCTAAACATAAATAGTTAGACCTCATCTTGAGTATGCAATACATTTTGGTCACCAACACCAAGAAAGGACGTACATAGATTAGAGGGGTACAAGTTAATTCCAATCCATCAGGCAAATAGGTACCGAAGACGACTGGAGAGCCTGAACATGTATGGCTTTGAAACACGACGATTGCGAGGACAACTAATAGAAACATTGAAAATTACTGAAAGGCAGAGCGAAAGTAGACAGTAACCTATTTACGTTTAATCAAAAACCAAAAAAGAAATAATGGATGGAAACTAGAACTAAAGAGATACAAACACATCCCATTTTGGTAACTTCTTTACTACAAGATATGTGGCAAATGGAAAAAACTGCCACCAGAAGTTGTAAACAGCAACAGGGTGTAAGAGTTTAAAAGAAAGGTAGACAAAATCATTTCGACTCTGTGAATGAACGGTAAAACCTGTTCCAAGAGGCAAGTAAGCTCACGATGTCTCCTCGGATGGACTAACAAATCTTTGAGACATCCTAAAATTCTTATAACTCCTTGTAACACTCTCGACACAAGGGGAAAGAACTAACGCCTATTTTGATATTCCTCCCTTCATATAATTTAATAGGCCATTGTTTCAGGAGTTTTTTTTTTTTTGTGCCTTTACATCGAAGAGAAGGAGATCAAGAATGATAACACAAACTACTACTACTACTGCACTACTACATACTACTACTATACTC
>NC_087202.1:144272217-144277217 GCF_015104395.2 Macrobrachium nipponense | reverse complement strand
CAAATTAGAAATTTTTTGTTGGAGGTTAGCTATGTTTTGATTACATTCTAGTTTAGTTAACCTTTGAAACATAATTTCAAAAGGTAAAAAGAACCTGGCATAGTTGGGTCTAAAGGATGGAAGGCAAAAGTCCAAACCAAACGAAAGTAAAAATTCCTCTCTTTTGGATAAAACATAGTCAGAGAAGTTAAAAATACATTTTTTGTTAGACTGGAAGTCAGGAATAACGACACCGAGATTCAAAAGCTTTCTTTGGTGTCTCGTAAAAACATCAGAGATATAGTTGTTGATAAATTTACAAAAACATTCTTTGGTACCAGTAAGCGATCTAACATGGATAAATCATTGTACAATAAATTATTCAATTGTTGAGTAGTTGCAGTTAATTGTTCAACAATTGAAGAATTTATTGTTACAATGATTTATCCATGTTAGATCGCTACTGTACCAAAGAATGTTTTGTAAATTTATCAACAATATATCTCTGATGTTTTTACGAGACACCAACAGAAAGCTTTTGAATCTCGGTGTCGTTATTCCTGACTTCCAGTCTAACAAAAAATGTATTTTTAAACTTCTCTGACTATGTTTTATCTAAAAGAGAGGAATTTTTACTTTCGTTTGGTTTGGACTTTTGCCTTCCATCCTTTAGACCAACTATGCCAGGTTCTTTTTACCTTTTGAAATTATGTTTCAAAGGTTAACTAAACTAGAATGTAATCAAAACATAGCTAACCTCCAACAAAAAATTCTAATTTGGTCCATAAAACATATGTTCATCTAAAACCCCAGTTGGACACCTCTTTTTTTTAGACCTGCTGATTTGAGAGTACTATTGAATTGAAGAAACGAGAGGACATAATCATATGTAAACCAGACAAGGGTAAGGGAGTGTGGTCATTCTAAACAAGAACGATTATGTACAAAAAAGGAAAAATGGAAACCATCTTGTCTGACAGTTCGAAGTTTGAGGTCCATGGCGAACCTTCCTTTCTTGATATATATAAGCGAGAAGACAAGATTAACAGATTTCTAAGGAAAATTAAAAATGATAACATCATAAATGAAACAATTATCAACAACTGTTTGTCACTGGTTCATCTTTTAGTGTTCTTTATGGGCAACCAAAAAATACTAAACCTGATCTTCCTTTAAGACCAATTATGGCTGCTTATAACAATCCCTCTCTCTATCTCAAAATTTTTAGCTGGACTTTTATCTGAATATAGTAATAATGAATACTCTTTGAAAAATGGATATGACTTTCAACAACTGATTACCAGACAAGATGGAGATTACTATATGGTTAGTTTTGACGTTGAGTCTCTATTTACCAACGTACCTCTTAATGAAACCAAACCAATCATATACTTAACAAAATATTTGATTAATGATGATACAAATTTCCATGGTTTTAATCGGGCTATTTTTAAACAATTACTCGATCTTGCAGTGCAAGATTCGATGTTTGTATTTAATCAGCGACTCTACTCGCAGGTCGATGAGTTGCAATGGGTTCCACCCCTTTAGGCCCCATTTTTGCGAATTTTTTATGTCTCATTTTGGAGTCTGAGTTTTTAAACCGATGTGATTTTTAACTTTAAGCCCTCTTTATACCGCAGAGATGTGGATGATACCTTGCTTTGTTTCAACACCCATGGCAATGTTCTTCTTTTTTAGAGTACATTAAACAACTTTCATCCTAATATCAAGTTTTACAATGGAAGTAGAGAACGATGATTGTTTTACCTTTTTAGATTTGAAAATTACCAGAACTAACTCTGAGTTCTCCACGTCGGCCTATAGAAAACGTACTTTTACTGGACTGACTAACAATTATTATAGTTCGTGTCAACATCTTTTAAAATTAATACTATTCACACTTTGGTTAATAGAGCACTGAAATACTCTTGCGTCTTGGCATCTATTCCACGTGGAAATGAACTTTTTTGCTAGGTTTGCTTCAAATCTAATTCGTTTCCACTCGACATTGTTCAAAAAAACCATCAACAAAATACTTACAAAATTTTTGCAGCCACCAATACCTAATTTTAATGTCCCTAAAAGACTATTTTATGTCACAATCCCCTCCCCTATATATGACTTGAAATTTACATCCAGCCTGAAACGAATCATTGAACATGAGAATCCCATGCCTAAAGTCAAACTCATATTCCAGCAATACCTGCACAATTGGTTCTTTTTTTAACTTAAAAGATCGCCTTCAGCCTTTTAGCGATCCAACGTTATATAAATTTACATGCCCTGGATGTCCGGGCTCTTACGTCGGATCAACTCGAAGGCTGTTAAGGGTCAGATATTGCTCTCACTTGGCTTCAGCTTTCGCACTGGTCAGAGAATAAAGCAACCTGAATTTTCCAACATCAGAAATCATGCTTTTAATTGCAAAATTGAAATACAAAAAGAAGAGTTTTTCCATAATAGACCATGTCAAACATCCTGACCATTTAACCACCCTTGAGTCTTTATATATCAAGAGGCTTGTTCCCTCTCTTAACAGTAACACGTCCTCAGCAACTCTGTACCTGGCATAGTTGAAGTCGTTACTTTAACTTGTCGTAGTTCATTCCATCTTCTCTCCTCACAATGAACGGTTTGGTGTTTAAGCAGTCTCTTTTTAACCTGTTTTTTCATTTTACTTTGTTCTTTTATGTAATTTTTAAGACTTTTATTTTTTAATATATGTGAATTCCTGTTTACACTTTTATTGTTTGTTTATTATAAATGTGTCTTTTATCTTTCACAGACTGATGATGCACAGAGAATTTCATGTGCGAAACGTTTCTTAGAATAAATTGATGTTTTAATCGTTGTATCATGGACATCCCCTGGAGAATTTTATGTGTATTCACTGACCTGCTATATATATATATATATATATATATTATATATATATATATATATATATATATATATATATTATATAGATATAGATATAGATATAGATATAGATATAGATATAGATATAGATAGATATAGATATAGATATAGATATAGATATAGATATAGATATAGATATATAGATATAGATATATAGATATATAGATATATAGATATATAGATATATATATATATATATATATATATATATATATATATATATATATATATATATAACGGATTTGAAACCATTAAACCATTGTTAAAAGCTTTTAATGTCAACCTTGTTTTTTCCTATAATAAACACACTAAAAGAATGTTAATAAAAAATGGCCCCAGCGAAAGCAACAAAATTATATATAAAAATTCCATGTATGGATTGTCCCTCATTCTATCTCGGACAGTCCAGCAAAGGCTTAGAGGTAAGGCTAAGCCAGCATAAATACTCTGTAAAACAATGGGCAAAAAGTCTAATGCATTATTTATTCATTTAAGTGCAAAACCACCACCGAATTAATTGGATTGATAGTTCAGTATTGCATGGGTCAAGAGATCACGAAATCTTTAGAATCTGCTTTAATACAACTTACTTTTCATTGTAATTTCAATGTTAGTCGTGGCCTTTTTCATTTAGACCCTTGTATCTGTAACATGTTTAAGAATGACCTCAAAGATATAATTACTGACTTAAATAAAAATCAGTTGCCTTAGAGTTATTAAAAATTTTGTTGTAATGTATGTCTGTCATGTTTTGTGAATATGGTGGTTTTTGTTACCAAGTTCCGAATAGCAGTCACCTATAATCCTTTAATTGTCTGGAGATTGTATCTGAGATGATTGTCTTAAACCTTTAATTGCACCCATTGTTTATGCTTGTTTGGGAAGGTTTTTCTTATCTTCCAGGTGTGTCGGATTCTAGGTACTAATCCCTTTATAATCCCTATCTGTCAGTTATACGAACCTTCTTGTATTGTCTTTTCTCATATTTTTGTCAGTATCTGCTCAGTAAAGGGCTTTTAAAGCCGAAAGATCTTGCAGACTCCTTGTGTATATTTCCTTCGTGGCATTTATCTTTATTTATGGGATTTATCACGTTCCTAACTTTCGTGATTCAGTTATACATAATGAGGGCCACGTTTACTTTCGCTATCCTGTTTCCTCTTTGAGATGTGTCGTCACTACCTTCTCCAAGTCTCTTGTGGCTGCACATTCAACCAGAATTCGTCTTAAGTTCCTGAAGAAGTGCCTTTCTGAACAAGTGCTCTCTAAATCCTTGCTGCCACACCCGTCTAAGAAGATATGACAATCACCCATTCAATGAATTTAGTGCCATGATGTTGAAACAGCACATAGCAGCCGCCAAGCAAGAAGAGAAAGAAAAATTCAAGGAACTGGAAAGAACAAGGATCTCTTTTCAATCATTCCATCCCGGCTGATTGGAAGGACTCGCTGCGACGGGAAATTTACGAAAACTACGTAGGACTACAGATGCCTGAAAAGGAAACTCGACAGAAAACTAAAAAATCTTATTGATAGCAGTGATTGGACTAATTGTGCACGTCAAGATTGTGTTGTTAACTTATCTAGTAAACAAATAAGTGAAATGTTGTGAGTGCGCTTGGATATGATTTATCTTTCTTTGCAACAAGTAGACCTTCTGCTTTAATGATTGGGTCATCCCAAAGTAAATTTGAAAAGTATTGTGATCTTCCTCAAAATCATGTTGACATGATTAAAGGTATTGTTTACGGAGCTGCCAATGTTAAGCATGAAAGTAACTTTCCCTGCTCGCTATAAGAAAAGTTTGTGACCGATCTTAAAAAGGACAATACTATCCACATTACAAAAAGCTGATAAGTCAAATAGTATAGTAATTTTAGATAAAGCTGACTACATATCACGTATGCAAGCCCTACTGGATGATGATGTGACTTATAAAAAACTAACAAAAAATCCTCTGATCAAGTCATAAAAAACTTCAATAGCATAGTGAAAAGAATCCTTAAAGATAAAACAGAACTATTAGGCAAATTGTCAGTCAAATCTCCTTCGCTACCTTACCTATATGGATTAGTCAAAACGCACAAAGAAAATAACCC
>NC_087202.1:144214717-144264717 GCF_015104395.2 Macrobrachium nipponense | reverse complement strand
CTTAAATGAGAGGTAAAAATGGGAAAAAATGAAATATCTGTTAAAGAAATAATAATAGTTTTAATAAACAATAATATGAATAACTATTATGATAATAACAATCATCTTAACGGTAATAATAATGGAATCTGTATTTCTTGGTAGAACAGGCAACGATTTGCTGGGCCCCCATGAAATTTTTCTGGGTCTGCTAGTTCCCATACCCATACCCACACCAATCCATACTCATTTCTTGTGCCATACCTGTACCCATACAAATGTCCATTCTATACCATACCCATATCCATATCTATACCATACCCATACCTATACCCATACCCATACTACATCAAACATAGGAAATAACAAGAAGGAAATAAAAAGTTCGAGCGTTAGCCAGGCAAAAAAGGCGGTGTTACTTGAGAGTACAGTCACATCGTCTGGGGCCGTAGTACCCGCCTCATCGCTTGGGTACCGGGCCCCACTAACTAGCGAAAATTCTGTAACTGTATAGTGAGTCAGTGAATATCATTATTTACTCATAATATATCGTAAGTAAAATGCGTCACCTTGTGTAATACAATGCAAAGGTACTATTGTACTATGTGATTTGGCGAAAATTGCTCTCCTTAAGTCTGTATTGGACATTGCATTGAATGCGACACATAATTAAAAATGATAATCGCTTGTTGGATCCAGAAATGAATGAATTGCTGGTATTTTTTTTATTTGTTTACATAATTGTAGGTGCCAGTATATGACGGTAGAATGTTTGGAAGAGCACAGGATCTTACTAACTACATCGTCGCCTGGACTGTTTTGCCTTTTATTGAGCCATTAATATCCCCAAAAGGCTGTGTAGTTCGTAATCAGAAGTTAACCGTCTGAATTGTAAGGACAACAAATTCAGAAGAAAGAAAGAAAGATAAATAAAGAAAGAAAAAAAGGAAGAAAATAATCAACTGAAAATCTTCTCGGGTCACACAGGATTCCGTCGGGTTGATTATGTGTATGCAGAGAAGACCAGCTGATGAAAGAGGGACATTCTTGTGTCTTCTCCCCACCCCCCTCCCCCTTCCCCCTCCACACTTTTTTTCCTATTTATTTTCGACCAATGACTTGGTTGGCAGAAAATCTCTGGAGAAATACGTGAGCATCAAGAAGCTTGTATATTGTAGCCTATAGTTGCTTCTATAAATCTTGACAGTCTTGAAGTAGGATATGTTTGTTTTAATTTGGATCGCATAATTACCGGTATTCTAGATATGGCTTCACCTAAATTAAAACTGTTCATGTATTATTAATATATGATGATAGATAAATGTAATGATGAGATAACGATAACAGGACCTGTCTACCTTGACAGCATGTACTCTTAGTCCCATTGTGACTTTTATGGGGTTGTATAAAAAATTTTAAACAGCTTCTCGTTTACATGTTTTTTTTCTTTCTTCTTTAAGAAATCATAACGCTTTCCGAATGTGTATGTACCACATTAAATCAAGTAACAGGTTTCCAGGTTTACAGCATCATTTTAGCTGAACTTCTGCCATAACAGGTACAAAACCCTTAATCAAATTGTTTAGCTCAAAAAGATATGGTATTTTCATTGAGATAAGAAATATTCGCGGTTAGTAGTTATCGTTATCGGTTATATATGAAATGCTTAGCGATAAAGGTGGCAGTAATGATTTATTGAAAAAACAAAATAAGCATTTTATGGAAGGATGGAATGAATATACTATACAGTAAGTCCATTCACTTAGGGTAGATTCTTGAGCCTACGAGACGTTTGTTTGGCGGCCTCTTATTGGCTGGTACCGGGAGGTAGGGGCTGTTCGCTCAGTGTGTCATATTTTCGTTTGTAGTTCAGCAAACTAGAAATATTTGTGTATTGCTTCATTTATCTCACGTTTGCAAAAAGGTAGGAAAGTTTTAGTCATACCATAGGAGTCAGTATTAATTGTACAACTAAATCTTTTCCTGAAATCAATAACAAGATAAAATAAAACGTGTGTTTTCATACAATCTTTTTGATTCTTTGTTGTTTATTACATCACCGACATTATTATTTCATATCACTCAAATAAGTCTCTGGTATCTCTTTCGTTTGAAAATATATTCATATGATAAAATTAGAAACATTATTCTGAAGCAACCTGATGAAAACTTAAGCTGAGTTGAAGAGTGCGAAGTCTGTCCACAGAGTTCAACTCTTTGCTGGACTGAATTCCCCGCGGTCCTCCTAGATCTGAGTTAACGAATCCCAGATACATCCATCTCATTATTATTTTTTTTTTCTTATCATATATGTTCTAGACATACTATATGATATTGGATTGAAAATGTTCGACAGTCATAATGGGAATTCTGTGTATTTATTTACAGAAAATGTAAAGATATAACATGGAAAATATTCTCGAAACTGCTACCTCTTATATCGCTAATTGACAACTCAAATTTCTTGCTGAGACGACAAACGCAACGGCGTCTTGCAGATCTCATTCTCTCGGCAATACCGTAAAAATTGTATAATTTACGAATGCAACATAATAAGACGTATTCTTCATTTGCTCACCACATATTACACGCATCTAAAATTTGAAAGCGTCAGCGTATTCAGGGTGAATTTGTTGTATGAAAACACAAGTTTTATTTTATGTTGATTGCGTTAATGGGACAAAATCCAATGATAAGTAAAAACAAGTATAAAGAATTAAATGCTTCTCTCTTCACTTTTACTTGTTGTAATTCCTTTGTGTTTTATTTTATTAATTTTAGGGAAAGATGACATAGTTAAACAATTAATACCGGATCCTATGGTATGACCTAAACTTTCTTATCTTGAGCAAAGCAGTGAGATAATTGAAGAAATATAAACAAATTGCTAGTTTTCTAAGCCACAGATGAAAAAATGAGACACTGAGCGAGCGGCCTACCTCCCGGTACCAGCCAATCACAGACCGCAAAACAAACGTCTCATAGGCACAAGAATCTACCTTAAATGAATCGACTATATATAAGTGTTGGTACTGATGAAAGAGACAAGACACGGTAGAAGATGGGGACAGGTAACTGGATAACTCGAGAGAAATTAACATTTTGGATGCCACCAAACTCGAGCAAAGTCATGCGAATGGCATTAAGTCCAGCATCAGAAATAAGCATAATAGAATGACAGCGACGTCAATTTAAAGGTCTTTTTAACCACATGACAGATCCCAAAAGGAAGGAGTAATGAGCTCTTGGAAAATAGAGAGGAAAACGACGTTGCGTAAGACCGCCAGTGCAATTCAGGGAAAAGCTGGGTAAGTTACGAGCATGATAAGAGCTATTAACTTATTTTCCGTCGAGGCCAGGCACATTTAATGTAACGATACATCTTCTGCAAGAGGTATTATTGAATCAAGGTATCTGTCGCTGATGAAAGCATGTGAAAACGGGAGAGACAGTAAACACGCACAGACTGCTCCTTAGAGTCCCTCCTGCATCATGGTGGAAAAACATGGCATATAACTGTTGCGAGTTGCTTTCGACCTGTCAGGTCATGTGACAATGATTTTGAATGATGTAAAAGAGACGATGTTCAGGCGAGAATAACACGCGAAGGAATGCATAACGACTGACTATTGGAAAAGACCGAAAATCATGAACGTGTAACGTGATAGAATATGCAAAAACAAAAGCCATAGAAACTTTTGCAAAAGTAAGAACGAAAATGAAAAATGTACAAAAAAATGATCAGTGACATAACGGTTTTATTAAAAGAAAATATCAGTTTATTTATCTAAAATTTCTAATTTTCTTTTGTAAAGACAAATTTTTATTTTTATATTTGTCTTTTCTTTTAAATATCTCTGCCAGTGAAATCCAAAACAGTCAGTTGTAGTTGACTTAGGATAAAAACAAAGCGCCTGAAATGACAAACGCAGAATTTTTCAAGAGTAATTGTAATATGGGCATTAAACAGATCCTTTGCAAGTATTGATGTCCTTTAGAACGATGTCTCTCCGTACTGAGCCTCAATAAGTAGTAAAAAATTAAGAATGAGAAGCATATACGTACTAATGGCAAGCTAGCAATAAAAAATTTAATTCTTGTGAAATGTAAAGTTAAGTATCGTACGTTGTGCGGCATGGTATGTAAAAGAGAACACGAATATATGATGATTTTATAAACGATATAAATAACTTGAAAACTCTTCACTTAGGTTTAGGAATGAAATCTACATTGCACCACCTCGATGAAATTACAGTTATCCTCGCTAAGTAACGTAGTTGTAGTTTTTGAAAACCTTAATGACCCAGGAATATTTCTTCCTCGGCATTTGTGTGTATACCTTTTCCAGTATTCTGAAATACACAACTGAGCGTAACGTAGTGGTTTGAAATCCAAGAGTTTTAGGTCTCAAAAAAGCATCAGTGTACTACATCAAACAATTTGAGGTCCTTTACCCCTCGGCTGAGTATGAGGGAGGTTTTCTAGGAAATCATTTGCAACTCCTAAAATGAAAGAAAACTGAGTAATTAGGGTCTGTGGATACGGTGGTGCCACTGTAAATATATAGGAAATATTTTAGAAAATAGAAAGAAAGAAAGCCATTTTATGTATATATATATATATATATATATAATATATATATATATATATATATATATATATATACACACACACACACATATAAATAAAATGTTGCAGCCCTAAAGCTAAACATTATTTTGTCATACCCGACATGTTGGCAAGTTTTCTTTCTTTTATAATCCAGTCTTACATCTAATCGGTTATGTTAAAATCCAACCTGAGATACAAAAACATACTATATTTAGCAAACCCAACTTGATAGTGGCTGAATGGAAAGAAGTTAAAACTGGCTATTAAACCCTACCTCAAATGTCAAAGGAATCAAGAGTGGTAAATATGAAAACCACATTCTCTTTTCCCAATATAATCACTAAATATTTCATATTATATTAAATAGATCTGATGTGGCTTTATCCATGATACATCTGTCAAACAGAAAACATATTGTTACCCAACATGAAATGATGTGGGTAATTACCATATTATATTTAATAAAAAAAATATATATGTCCATAATAGAGGAAATCCACAAACATAAACGAAAAGCTTGAAATATATATATATATATATATATATATATATATATATATATATATAATATATATATATATATATATATATATATATATATATATATATATATATATATATATATACACACATCTTCAATAATGAATCTCTGTGAGCATAAAAATATGGACGCGCGGTGTCATTAAGTAATTGAATTTGTCATGACCGAAATGAAGAGTAATGAGGCTTCGTGAATGGGACAGCAGGACGATCACCACCGCAACCGCAGGCGAAAATTACCTTTATTTCGCAATGACAGTCGAGCGGAAATAGCATCACGGACCAAATTCGGTCATTAATTTGTCACTATAAAATAACGGAAGGGTTTTATTTTTATTTTAGCAGTAACTTTTTCGCAGATAATTTGGTCATTAAGAGGTGAAAACTCTCTCTCTCTCTCTCTCTCTCTCTCTCTCTCTCTCTCTCTCTCTCTCTCTGAAGCAAAGGCATCAAAGTTTACAGTTATGGCAATCTTAATTTCATGGAAATCATGATATCTGAACTACTGTTAAATCTGTAGTTAGACCTTGAAGAGGAGAACCTTGCAATCTGTAATACACAGCAGCAGATTCTACGAGAAAGTCGCATTATGTGAACCAGTTTAGAATGGGCTAAGTGCAGCTGATGGTTACGCACATGCTTCCAAAAAATAACTATGTATATATACATTTATACACACACACACACCCATATATATATTATATATATATATATATATATATATATATATATATATATATATATATATATAGATATATATATATATATAAATGATCCATCACGTCACCGTGATTGCATCATATACACATTAAGCTACAAGTAACTTTTAATATCTAGTTTGCTCTACCTCGAAATTAATATATATCATATATGTTAACCGAAGGGGGAGATTGTAGTTGATAAGAAGTTCGTCGGCTTATGGGCGCGAGCCACCGAACCAAGAATTAAGGACGTACAGTGAAGCTCTATCCCACATGGCTATCACGAGAGGTATAAGTTAACGTCTTGTTTTAGAGTTGGCATCCACCCACCCTGACCTTGATAATTTTATTGTACTTTTTGTCACTGCTATGGGCCGCATTATCACATAACCAGGTTCTATATTTTAATAATCTTCTCAGCTCCGACTCGAGTCTCGGAGTCGGAGCTGAGAAAGTCATACTGCAGCACATCGAAAGCGTCATTCAGCACTATATGCTGTATAAAAAAACTTGATTGCGCTGAAAAAACACTTCGGTGCTTATTTACTTGTTTCTTTAGTAATGCCTGTTGGCATCTTTATCAAGATTCTAATTACACTGTAACTGTAGGCTTCATTTTGGGACGAAAAACTGGGAATAATTATTTCAACATTTTTCGTTTCACGTTTATTGTTTCGTTGGCTTCTTTCATGGAAGAAGAAGCTGGGCCTTAAAATCTCGTGTTTGGTAGAAACTTAATGAGTCCAGAGTTAAGGAAACATAGCAGCTTGACTGACAATTTTTTTTTCTTACAAAACAACTATGTGAAGACCAAAACCAGATTTTGAATGAAGAGTTGGCGATAGCACCTCTTGACTCATATATATATATATATATATATATATATATATATATATATATATATATATAGATATATATTTTTATATAATATATAACTTGATCACGAAGTATATAAAACGTGATGCTATGTATAAATAAAGGCCTTGGTTATAAATAAAAGGTTTTTGCCACGAAGGAAAAAAATGAAAAGCGAGATAGCCAAGCACTTTCGGTCTAGTACGACCCTGTACTCAGGCACAACTGATCTTACAGAGGAAAAAACATAGTCAAAATAGGCTTAATATCCAAACTGACATTACAAGATTAGCAATAAGGTCGATTCACTCTACAGAAACGAGGAAACGCCTGAGGGCAGGATAGCGAATTTTTAGGCAGCCCACCTTTGAGGATACATACGTGGTCAACAGACGATTCATCCAGAAAACAATACATTTTGAAAAAAACAAGGAGGCATATACAAACGTATTATCATGAAACTTACAAAAATGTTCCCAAAAAATTAATGAAAAGACGAAAAAAAGAATATAAATATATCGAGCAAGAGAGAGAGAGAGAGAGAGAGAGAGAGAAATAATAACTATATACATGTGGGACTAATTTATTAGTAGTTCATTTATTGTTTAAGGTCCTTCATAAACATTTTACAAATATACGGGTCCAAATGGTACAATCCCCGACTAAGATTTAGGTTGTTTTTATTAGTGATTTGTATAATTGGTGATTCAGTAAATTTCTTGAACATAATCATTAGATCTAGCAATTACAGAGGTATCACCCCAATTAATACAATGAGATTTTTCATTCAGATGGATAAACAGTGCATTTGAAGTCTGGGCTGTTCTAACTGAATACATATGCTGCTTAATACGTATACATATTTTGTTAATGATATTGTTATTTGTTACAGGACTATTCTTAATTAGCATATCTTTAATGGTTTGTTATAAGATAACACTACATTAACATTAAACAATTTTAATATTGATTTTATGGTTTCAAATCCACGAAAGTAAGGAAAGCTAAGTACATTTTTAGGCATTTTTTTTGTTTTTTTCATTACTAGCAACACTATAAAACTTTTGTGAGCTTTTGATAACATAAAATCAATTATATGAGGTGGGTAGCAGAGATCGTTTCCTATCTTTTTATGTATTCTATTTCTTGGTCAAGATATTGTGGACTCGTGATACGCAAAACACGTAGGAACACAGAAGAAAAAATTGAAACTTTGATATTAAGATGGTGGCCAGAATAAAAATGTACATATGTTAAATTATGGTGGCCAGAATAAAAATGTATATATGTTAAATTATAAAATACTGAATTTACATTGGAAAGATTTGTTATGTATTAATACATCTAGGAAAGGGATGACATTGGTATTTTCAATTTCAACGGTGAATTTATGGATGGCACTAAATCATTCGATTTGGACAATAAATCATTTACAACGATACCAGCAGGTAAGACTACTAAGATGTCATCTACATATATGTACCATATTAAGGGGACAAGTGTGATATTCGGGAGGTATTGTCTTTCAAAAAATTCCTTATATAAGTTTGGAAGGAGAGGTGATAAAGGGTTACCCATGGCCATACCAAATATTTGTTGGTAATATTCTCCTTTAAAAATAAATCTGCAATCACAAATACATAACTGAATCAATGAAATTATGTGGCTAACCGGACATAGGCAATTCATGCAATACAAGTTCATTACTTAAATATTCTAGCACAGTCAATTGGGACTTTTGTAAACAAGGAACATACATCAAAACTATGTACAATGTTATTTAATTTTTCCACAAGATCAAGAGATTCCCGGATGTGTGAATTAGATACAGTTCCTAGTAGCGGGGATAACAATTTAGTAAGATATTTAGACAGTTTATAAGCAATTGATCCTACAGTACTAATAATGGGCGCATGGGTTTGTTTTCCTTATGAGTTTTGACTAGGCCATATAAATAAGGTAATGAGGAACACTTACAGTTAACTTACACAAAAGTTCTTTTTTATCTTTAAGAATTGTTTGATATTGATATTAAAGTTTTTTATTACTTGTCCAACGGATATTTTTTTTGCGAGTTTTTTTTATAAGTTATTTCATCTTCTAGTAAAATATGCATGCGTGATATGTAGTCAGTTTTGTCCAGAACTACTAAGCTATTGGATCTATCAGCCTTAGTAATGTGCAAGCTATTATCATTCTTCAATTCTTTTAAACTTTTTTCTGTAGCGAGTGGTGGAAGTTATTTTCAATGATAGGTCATGCGTAGCACTATATGTCATGCCTTTGATAATGTCTAAATGATTTTGTGGTAGGTCACAGTATTTTTCAAACTTATGTAGAGATGTCGCTATTGATAAAGCTGAGGGTTGTTACAAATGAAGAAAGACAACCAAAGGCCTAATGCACGCACTGCATTATCACTTATTTGTTTGCTTGATAAATTCTAGATATACATATATTCTTCTGTTCATAGTTTCTGTTTACAATTACAAATTACATTTTTGTTTATTATTTATCATGATTGCCATTCGAACCACTTATTAATGTTTATTTCTCTCATCTCTCTCTCTCTCTCTCTCTCTCTCTCTCTAATGGAACGTGTCTACAGCACAGTGGCGGTCATCTTTTAGAGTAGAAAAGCGAATGAATTGAGGTATGTGGTGTACTGGTATTGAAGGCGTGCAGGTCATTGTTATTATTATCATCATCATTCCAGGGTTAACAAGGACGATAACTTCATACCAATGATCTGCCTGAATTCTGAAAAGTAAATAAACAAGAAGAGTAATCAAGAGGGTGAAAGAATTTAGTGGAAATTAGTGAATATATCAGTTTCACCTCAAGAAAACGTACATAAGTTTTGGGTAACTCAGAAAACACACACACACGCACACACACACACACTATATATATATATATATATATATATATATATATATATATATATATATATATATATATATATATATGTATATATATATATATATATATATATATATATATATATATATATATATATATATATATATATATATATATATACATATACTATTTTATATCGTGTGGCAGCCGCGGTCTCGTTAGGTCCCAAAGGTTAATGTTTCAATTAACTTGGCTCAACAGAATAACTTAATCAATGAAAAAGGGGGGAAAGCGAACAGAAATAGTCAAAAGATGGAGATGGAAAGTAGACTAACTGCCAAAATGGTTCAAAAGTATAATTTCACTAAAATGCAAGGGATGTTACAGGGACTTCTGTTGAACCCCGTGGCACTGTAGACTACGTAAAACAGAGTTACAAACACTAATTAGTGCCACACCGGGTCCGATGTAGATATAGTCATTCTAAAGTTAACACGTGAGAATATAACAGGATTTCCTTCGACAGCTCTGACACAGACCAGTAAGAGAGAAGCACCTCTCAAAAATAGTCTCTCTAATCACTAATGGAAATGCAATTTGCAATTGTTTCTGTTTCACGCCGTTGCTTGACACAGGTAGACACAACAGCTCTGCCGGCATATCTGCAAGATAGTCAGAGTTGTAGCGACTGAAACTAAGAATATTGCAAGACTATACTTGAAGGTGAAGCACAAAGCAAAACTTAATACAGTTTCGCACTGTGATCCAAGTAGAATATTTACTCGGTGCCCGTCGCGATAATACAACTAGATCACATATTCTAAAATGCGACTACAACACTTGACGAAACCAATTACGTCACTGCAATACGTCACGATTCACTGGAATGGGAATTTGGGAAACAATTTCAAAAGGAGATTGAGGATCTAGGAATGGGAAAGGAGAGGATGGTTAGGAATGGGAACGGGAAATACAAACACTGGTTCTAGTCGAAAATACAGTTCTCTCTCACATTACCTGATTTAGTCAGCAGGCCTGACGTCCGTTGAAGAATGAGCCAGTTAGGATGGTGGTCGAGGAAAACTTCTGTCTTCTTGCTGCCAATGAAAGGAGTCAGCTGGCTGTGACTGGAATAATTGCTGATCGCACAAGGTCTTGGTTGGATGATGGATAAGTTGGCGTTCCTGACAGAATAAACAAACATTAATTTCAAAGCCTAATATATTGGTTTAGCATGCTTGAATTTGGCATCCATTGCCATTTTCAGGTTTCTTCGAATTTGTGGTATAATCAGCTTCCTTGCCTTGCTACTTTATTCGAAACATTTCAACTGTTATTGTTATCCAACTGTCAGAGACGTCAATTTTCTTTATAACTGTTATATAGATGTTGCTATCATAAGGGATTCGTGGCATGATGTTGGATAAGTTTGTGATTTTGGGTTTTGTTTGGAGCAAAGATACGATAGAGTACACAAAGGTGTTCGACTTGAATTTTTCCCCATAAGAGCATGGGTACCACAAAAGCCACCAAACGCTTTTAATCTAGGCAGTGGAGTCATGAATGTAAACACACTGCGTCGTCTGCAAATTATTTTCCTTCGTTCGTTGTTCTTTATTTTTGGACTTGTCTTCAGGAAAGGTAGCAGTGTACATATTCTTCAAATTGCCATATAAAGTGCAAATAAAAGAAATGTGTATTTTATTTGAATATGCACTTTATACATAACTTAAAAATGGATAATATAGAAATAAAATACTTCTAACAAATTCATATAATATATAGACACTTATATTCATATAATATATATATATATATATATATATATATATATATATATATATATATATGTATGTATATATATATTATACAGGTATGCATTAGAATTATACTTTTATTATATTATATTCAGTATTTTATTCAGTGCATACTATATAAATATATATCACATTATAATTTACATTTTATGTTACAACACTTAATAGATATTACCTGTACCGAATAGTGGGTATTATAAAAGAATAATTTAAAACAAAAGTACATTAAATATATTATTACTTCATACATAACACATGAAGAAATGAAATTTTCAAGCTAATGGAAAACAAAAATAATTGACTTGAGCGCTTCGTAAATGACATTTCAAGAGGTGAAATGAGCCAATTCATATCGAAAACTGACCAAGTATTAACATCACAAATTAGTGTTCCTATTGGTTGGGATTTGTGACGTCATGCTTTTTCATTTTTACTACATCCGCCAGATGTCTCTACTGGGGCCGTGGTTCGTCTCATATGGCTAACTTGAGTCTCTTGTGCTCCCTATAGTATCTTTGGTCTGGAGTTTGAGTCCGATATGGAAGGACTCGTAGGCTTTTAGCTTCAGACAAGGCACTGGGCCGGATGAGTCTCTCGACTCGATGTGGACGACTGGGTCCAGAGATATATCTGCGGGCTTAGAGCGCAGCGTCCCTTCGGCCCTTAGCTGCAACATTCCTTTTACTGTACCTCCGTCCATATTCTCTTTCTCCCATCTTACTTTTCACACTCTCCTAACAATTAGTTAATAATGCAGCTGCGAAGGTTTCCTCCTTTTACCCATTCAAGAACCTTTTTACTTTCAATTAACGTTCCAGCGCCGAGTAACCTCGTAGTTCCCAGCAATTGGCCTTTGACTTAAATTCTATATTCTATTTTATTCAGCACCCGTTGGTGAATAAAAGTTCCTGAGAACACAAAGTTGTAGTTACAGTTTTAGAGGAGTTAGCCTTCTTACTGTTGAGTCTTGTTTGGGCTTCTACATATTGATCAGGCATTGAACTTTCCCATCTCCAAGCTCTTCAGTGCTTGGCATTGTTGAGTGTGGGTGTGTCCCAACGCTCCCGGATCTCTGTTCGTTCCTTACTATAACTTTCCACCTTCCTTGAAGCGAGTCTACTGTATGCCTTCAACAGTGGATCTAGTCATGCCTCTTACTGACAGAGCAACGTAAGCTCGTACACTGGCATTACGCAGGCACTTAGATTAACTCGAAAGTAGATAGCAAAATAACAATGATACAAAATAAATTCCTCTTTTATCAGCAACCCCCAGCAGAATGATCTTACAATGCATTCCATTTACGCAAAAAATGAGAAAGAAAGAAGCGAGAGATAATTTTATTAGAAATCCCCCATTTTGAAGTCCTGATCTCAGTTAATTTTCTTTCTTCGACAGGAAAGATAAAAATTATCAAATAGGTCACATTTAACGCTGTCAGTCTCTATGCTCAATCCAAAAGATAAAAAAGAAGTTGCTGACGTTCTTCGTTTTGAGAAAAACGAATTTCCAGGCTCTGTTTCATGAGAGCAGATTGGCTCCCAGTTTATCTTGTCTATTGAAGGGAAAAATCGCAATTCATAGAATGAGATCCGATTGATCGGTTTCTGTGAATCCCAAATTGGGAGACTTGAAATCGTTATCGTCAACTTTCTTGCTGGCTTCTCCGAGCAGAAATTATTTCATGAAGACGCTCTCTCTCTCTCTCTCTCTGTTTGTGTGTTTACATATGTATGTGTGTGTGCGTGCGTGCGTGTGCTTTTGAGAGAGAGAGAGAGAGAGAGAGAGAGAGAGAGAGAGAGAGAGAGACCAAAAACGATTACGCCCCGTACTCGGCAAGAAATGGGGAACGATCCTTTCTGCGATCATTTTTGTTTTTAATTTCAAAACCTTGACAGCATTACATTCCTCCTTTGTGTGTACATATGGTCGTAAGTATTGTGGAGGCTATATAGAATGTTAAGTTCTAAGATATCCTGCAATGTATTTTCGATGTCTCAGTTAAGCGGAAGTATAAAGAACACTGTAACATTTACATACTGTATCTCATTAAGGTATTTTGTTGTAGACATAGCTCTCATCCCAAGCTCTTGTTAGTTTATTCCAAATTTAGATTTCCTGGATCTGTTCCTCCCTCAGTTTCTACGGGATTCCTTTCCCTGATATCTTTTTTTTTTCCCCCTATAACTTGCTTGAATTTAGCTTTTCATAAAAGAAAAATGCCTACCCTCTAAATGCATCAGAAATAATAACTTCCCTTATTTAGAACTTACACTCATTCTGGTAGATTACTGTATAATTCATTGATAAATTAACTGCTTGAATAACGACAATATCAGCATTGATTTTTATGGATCCGTCAACTGGGGCCACTAAAATTCGTCGACTGACTTCTGACCTAAGCTCCTGTGAACACCAGAAACTTAGAAGACCCAGACTCAGGATTAATAGAGTCGGTTAATAGTCTTCTATTAATCCTGCCCAGACCTATTTGATGATAACTGACAAATGGTTATGACCTACGATTAGTGATCGCATTCGATGAACGAAACCGCATTCCTATGATTCGGGTTCAGCAAGTTCGAGAAATCATTCTGAATATACTTGAACAATCTTTTTTTAAACATTTATTCGGTGGAATTTGATGAAAGAAATAACGAAAGCAACTAAGAAAAATATTGGGTGTGAATGAATAGTCTCTGAAATCTCGTCCAAAAGTTGTTCCCCGAACAACCTCGCCAAAGAATGCTATCAACACAAACCCTTAAACGAATTTCTGAGCGAAATATGGCCGCTCTGAAACACCCCTAAAAGAATTTCAGGAGTCAAGAAGGGACGATGACGCTCTTGTTTATAAAGAATTCATTCCCCCTAATTCATTCCTATTTTTCTCCTCCTTTGTTTACAAAAGGTATTGCTTTAGTGTTTCATTTGTCTCCATAAAAATATGGAAGTAATATTTGCCTCCGACTGTAATAACTCTTTAGTTTTCTGCGAAAGAAAACTATTGAGATGACTTTGTCTGTCTGTCCGCATTATTTTTGTCCACCCTCAAATCTTAAGAACTACTGTGGCTAGAGGGTTGCAGATTGGTACGCTGTTCAATCACCCTTCAGTCATCAAACATACCAAGTTGCAGCCCTCTAGCCTCGGAGGTTTATTTTATTATATTATATATATATATATTGATATATATATATATATATATATATTTATTTTTGTTTTTTAAGGTTCAAGTTAACCACAACCGTGCATCTGGCAATGCTATAGGAGAGGCCACCACTGGCCGTTGCTGAAAGTTTCATACGCTGTACAGAAAATCGAATGCCCCGAAGAAACTCCGGTGTATTTTTTACTTTTTTCATTCTTGTGCGATTCGTCTAATCAGTAACCCCATCTTTCCCCTCTTTAAAATCTTCTTCCTCCCCAGGGAGGGCGTCTGCCACAAGGGGTCTATCATCTCTGCCGCCACTGCTGCCATTTTGCCCTGTTCTGTTGCGCTGGCCGACAGCCCCTTATCTTCTCGGGCTTCCTCCAAGCCCACCAGCCTCCTATACCCAATCGGTTAATATTAGCATCAATATTGATAATCAGTAGTAAGACAATATTAATATACATTAGGTTGCTGTCAAGATTGCGAAATAACCTTCCTGTTTACAGATTTACGGAATCTTATAACCTTCCGTCTTCCAAGAGACGAACGAAAGCTTTTCCTTTCTTTGGAGGCTGGACCTCACAACCCTTTATCATTCCTGAGACTTTAACCTCCCATTTCTCAAGATCATAAAAGACTGTACAAAATATTCAAAATGTTATGAGGAGGACTTTCATATTCTCGAAAGTCGCATCAGAAACGTCTCTTAATTTGCTGATGAGGAGACAAAGTTTGTTTTTTCGCCTCGAAATAACCTAGACTGAGATTTCTTTGGTACCCTCGTAAGGCGCCAGGGGTGCCAGATTTCCAAGACTAAAAGTTGCCAATGATTGCTAAAAGAAAGGTTGCCAAAAGTTTGCCAACCTTTCCTTTTTCTTAACCTAAGAAAGCTTTTAGAAAAGTTGCCTTTAGGGGGAAAAGTTGCCAAAGTTGCCAACCTCCTTTTTCCTACTAATAACCTTGATTATTTAGCCAAAAACATCCTTCCTTATATGCATTTTTTCTCTTAGTTACCTGTGCATTTGCCATAAAATGAGAGAAACTTGAATTTTTACAGGGTATTATACATTGTTGTGTTGAAACTTTGTACTGATACAAATAGTAGTTTTCGATTTGCAAATTTTTTATTATCTCAGTAAGGGGCGTCATTTACGGGGGAGGGGCTCGGGGGCAACTGTCCCCCCAAGATTCAACTTGCCCCCTCTCACGCCCCAAGCCCCAATAAGTAACAACAGCTGATTTTCCATTATTCCTACCAAAATTCAAATCTGTTATCACATTAAGTTATATCTATCTATCTATTAGCTACAATGACAGGGCATTGGCCTACACGTCTAATTCTTCTTATATTTTGAGGCAATGACGGGCATAGGCCTACACGACAAAATTCTTTATTTGAGACAATGACAGGGCATAGGCCTACACGTGAAATTCATATATTTTGAGCCAATGATAGGGCATGGGCCTACACGTCAAATTCTTATATTTTGAGGCAATGACAGGGGATAGGCCTACACATCAAATTCTTATATTTTGAGGCAATGTCAAAGCATAGACCTACACATAAAATTCTTATATTTTGAGACAATGACAGGGCATGGGCCTACACGTCAATTTCTTATTGTAAAATTTTTGGTTTTTCTACCCGTATTTGTCGGAAATAGGGTAGGCTACCTTGTTATTAATATAGTAGTTTCAAGTTGAAACTTTCAACTCCTCGATTATATATGTATATGCATAAAGTGAAATGTACACTTATAAGCAAGATCACATACACATACATGCGTGGATGGCCAAATCTTAGGACTGTCTCAGCCTTACACCAACTATCAAACTACTTTCAATGAACTATATGAAAATATATTTACTAAAGGGATAAATTATATTGCTGTGACGAGTAAATATAAGGCTTCTATAAGAATGAAGGCTATGGTGGGAAGGCATCATAAGATACTTAACAAATTAGAAAAATGTATGACAGCTGAAAGTTATGTATGAGATGATTCAAACCAGTCTGCGACTGCGAGTAGCCCATGAATCATTTGGTTTGGGGCATTCTCATTGAGTCTCTCTCTCCTCTCTCTCTCTCCTCTCCTCTCTCCCTCTCGTCGTCCTCTCTCTCGTCTCTCCTTTGTTGTTAGGGAGAATATTCTAGCGCAGACAATATTCCATAAAGATCTCGATTTACTTTTAAATTTACAAGGAATTTAATAAATTTCCAGTTAAGAGTTAGGACGGATAATTCTTTGCGCCAATATTTTTATGATAGGTCTATGTTTATTCTGCAATGTTAGGATACCATATGAAAATTTTCGAAGACACTACAAGAACTATAACAGCAGCAAAAAAACCAAGAATAAACACAAGAACCAAAATAAACCAGTTGAATATAAGATAGGCCTATATTCAAACGTATAAGATGCGTAAACCTACGAAAAGGCATACGCCCTTATAGGTCTACGTCAATTTTTATGATCGTGTTATCTAGAAACCGGAGATACTATACACAACAATAAATCGTAGTAATATCACTTACACTCTTATGAAACCAAGCAAAATATCACAGCAACTCTCCAACTTAACACAACAAACACAACAAACGTGGCCGTGGCGGCAAAAACGTCATTCTTAATTCTTGATTACTCAGGTCAGAGTGGAGGTTTGACCTTTGTATTGGCAAAGAAGTTAATTTCAAACTATTTCTGGCTGTGATGGTAAGCGGCAAAGCATAATTTGTGGACTTTGCAGTAGAAATTTTGTAACAATCGTTCAGAAAAGCAACAAATATATTTTTGATAACCGAAAGTTGCCAACAAGTTGCCAATTTTGGTGGGTAGTTGCCAACCACAAAATTCTGTTGTCAACCACCTCAGAAAGTTGCCGACTTAAGGAATGATTTGGCACCAAAGTTTGCCAACTTGGCAAACCCTGTAAGGCGGGAGCGCTCCCTTGGGGCGACAAACACGTAAGGCGAAGGCGTTGGTTGAGATCACTAAAGGAAAACCTCGTTCTTAGATATTTATAACTTTCCTTGATTAAATTCTCTCTTTGCAAAAAAAGGGGAAAAAAGCCCCGGTCCTTATTTCCATTTTCAGAGAATTACTTTAAAAGAAGACAGAAAAACACCACGTACGAA
This sequence comes from Macrobrachium nipponense, assembly GCF_015104395.2. Classification (NCBI taxonomy): domain Eukaryota; kingdom Metazoa; phylum Arthropoda; class Malacostraca; order Decapoda; family Palaemonidae; genus Macrobrachium; species Macrobrachium nipponense. The sequence goes on along the minus strand of NC_087202.1, from coordinate 144,247,062 downwards.
ACAGAAGGGAAAACAGCCGTAGAAAAACAGCCTTCAAAGAACCTTCTGTCATTTCTTGAGAAAAAGAATTTCTGAAATATCATATGATGATATGAAAGGGAGCCGAGGAAAACAAAATATGAATTATTTTTTCTTTGTTACAAGGGGTCGCATATGTTCCTCTCCACCCCATTTATGGCTTTTCTCCCTTAGGGGTTATTGATTTCATCGTTTTGTGATTCTTTATTCCATAAATAACGAAGAGAAGCAAATTTCTGAAGAAGTTTGAGGATTTTGGCTGCGTCTAGATGTGGCCAGAACAGCTGCTGTGTCGCATTAATTCAGGATAAGAAGTTTTGTGCTTAATGTTTTGTTCTGGAAAATAGGGTATTCATGTTTCATCTGTTGGCACGAAGAAATATCCATGCACACACACACACAAACACAAACACACGGGAGCGGTTCAAAGGGTGACATATTATAGGAGTGCAGACTAACAAACCTCAGATATAAATTTCAAAGGAGTGACCACCATCCTACCAACACTTAAACAAGTTAACAATTCTTTGGTGCTAGTTTTTAAAAATAAAATCTTCATCGTTGTCACTCCCATAAGATATCACTCCTTTTTTACGGCATTTATGTCACTCCTATGAAATGTCACTCCTTCACACACACACACACATTCGGCTTAAAGCTTTATTCATAGCAATTCAGTGGACGTTTCAGAAAAGGAAGCTACTATTTAACCACACGTTTTGCGATATAAGTCTGCATTAAACAGGATAAAATTCACTCAGATCTTCAACTCCCCATATGACAGGTGCTATTTTTAAACTCTCTTGTTTTGTAAATAATTCTTAAGTTTTAACGGTAATTTTAATTTTATTTTTAATCTTATTGATTTAAGCACCACACATTTTTTCTGATACTGTATCCTTTCAGTCATCCGGTAGCATTCGTAAGTTTTATACGTGGCATTCCATTGTGATAACTTACAATTTTTATAATGGCTATTGATGAATATAATCTGTAATACTGATTTTACTTTCATTATAGCCTAATGATTGCAAGGCGCTCCTCAGGTGGTATACTTTTCCTCATTTTGTATACACTCTTAACTCAGTAAATAATCAAAAGCGTTCTTTCTCGGTCTAAAACGATTTATCATCATGCATTCCTAATGACTGATAAACAAGTGAAACTGCTGACCCCTCCCCTCTTTTCCCTTCTTGCTCGAAAATAGCCATTGGGTGCTTTTCTACTTAGAAAAAAAATAAATTATTTCGTTAGAAAATCAAACCACGTAGGCAAACGCGAAAAATGAATAAATACAGAAGACTATTTAATCTCTGTAAAACAATAAATAAGCAGACGAAAGAAATGGATAAGAGCGACGAGCTTCGGTTACCGAATCTTTCGATGGGAATCGTCACCGGAGAATAGCAGCGATCTGCAACTACGTCATCACTTTGCGGGGCTTAGCTGGTCACGTGATACACAGCTACACAAGGTCGGGCAAACAAGCCAGTACGACTTATGTCGTAATGGCCACAGCAAGGAAGCTTCCTAAAAGTCCAGATACACTGTCCATCATGATTGTACAATATTCGAGACTGCGCACACAGTGTTTGAGACTTACACTACTATAAAGATTGTGCTGTCATTAGTTGACTCCTAAAGTTTATGGTGTGAAGATGAGCAAAGAGGCAGCGTGAATAGCCATTATTCTGGCTTTAGAGGTTAAGGAGGAGAGTAAGAAAAGAAAGATGAGGATGAAAGAGTGGTTCAAAAAAAAAGAAGTAATAAATTCACGCATGAAAATCTTCTGCAGGAGTTGCTCCTCTCTGCCCCTGCAGATTACGAAAATTATCTACGCATGGACAAAGAATCATTGATGGATTTGCTAGAGAAGATTACGCCGCACATAGAGAAAATAGATACCAAGCTCGAGGGATTCCATTTTCAGCAGACTGCATGTACAAGATATATTTGTGTAGGTGTGTGTTTGTGTGTAAACACACACCCGCCGTGGTGGCGCAATGGTAAGGTTCTCACCTACCAGTCAAGAGGACCGGGTTCAAATCCCGCTGCTCACTTGGTGGCTTGGGATGGCAACTATTGCATACAGCCCAACTTAAGTCGGTCTGAAAACTCAAGATAAGAGAATAGACACCAGCCCTCTGGCTTGGAGGCGGGGGTGGGGGGGGGGGTGGGGGGGGGGGGGGGCGATTTAAACCGGGGGGCCTAGCGACACTGGCCACATGTCTTAAGGCATTGGGGGTCTGTCCCCCCGCCAGCCCCCGCTGGCTGTCGGCCAAAGAAACAGGAGATCACCGTCTGCTTATGACCTCGCAGAGAACCAGAAAACGTTAACTGTGTGTGATGTTTATGTGCCGTAGCTTGTACAACTTGTAGATATTAACCCTTACAACAGGCACCTGTGGGAGGACAAATACTCACGAGCGTGCGCGAAGAGAGAGAGAGAGACATGCTACCAAGCTTTAAAATTCCTCCATCTCTTGTTCTACACGAGTTCTGAACTGGTATTTTTCGTTTGCTGAATTTTTTCGAACCCGGACGATTATTAAGGGATCGTCTGCAAACGCGAAAGAATCTCACTCTTCATTGACGGTTGGTTTAAAGTTTTATCAACTTCTATTCCCTTTTGGCGTTGCTCCTTATTTGAATATGGAAATGATTTAAGTCAGCGAAATATCTGAAAGGGAAGTTTCTGAGAGTTCTGAATTTGGAAAAGTTACGATACTGAACCGAAAAAATTTGTTTCTACCAGCATTTGCTGAAAGGACGCCATTAGCCCGTATCCATAATGGTATCGATCATTACTTACACACACACACACACACACAAATATATATATATATATTATATATATATATATATATAATATATATATATATATATTATAATATGTCATAAATTATTAGATATAATTACATCTACAACGCAGACTGACGTAGAGGACTTTACCTTCCATAAACCTCCACTCATCTCCAGCCTCCCCAATATAACACTTTATATTCAGGGGTTGCTCGATGGGTCATATCATTTCGTTACATAACTAATTTTGACCCTTTTATGGTTCTTTTCTGTTCTTCAATCATGTACATAATGGTTATGAATGAAATCTCTCTCTCTCTCTCTCTCTCCTCGTCTCTCGGCTCTCATCTCTCTCTCTCTGATTTCTGTTGCATCCCCCAGCGTAACATCGCTTCTAGCAACTGATGTCAGTGAACCTGTGTTCTCTTTGCTTTTACTTGTTTGGTGTACCCAGGGCAGCCAGCAACCCCTGATCTCCTTTCGGTAGAGGAAGGGAAGGAGATTTCGCTTCTCTTCGCCAACAGAGGAAAATTGCTCGTCGTTAAAACATGATTTTCTTTTTTGTTTTTTTTATCTCCTTCGTTTTGTGCTTTTTTCCATCACAAATGAAATTGCAAAGCTACGAAAAAGAGAAGCTAAACGAAGGTACAGTAAAAGGAATGAAAGGGGCTACAGCTAGGGACCGAAGGACGCTGCAAAGAACTTTAAGTAACATCTACAGTGCACCTCATGAAGGGCCTGCGAGTGAAATTTGAATTTTTTATCTCTTCTTTTGCATCTGTCAGAAATGCAGAGACGCAATTTCAGTTTGAGGTGATGGCATCAGTTCACTCCCAAAGATACAAAGTTTTTATTTTCCAACTCGACTTTGGTTGGTCGCATCATTGTCTGGAAGGACAGAGTAAGATCCTCTCATTCCACACAAAACTTGTTAAATGTCGAAACAGAACCTCTGGAGACAACCTTTTCCTTTAAAAGATAACAAAATGCCTTTTAAAAGAGAACAAAAAAGATATTATTAACAAAGACAGATCATCGCTGCAGAATTATTTCATGATTATGATCCTGAAGATTTATTTTAACAGGAAACGTTTACTATGGCCTTCATTGCCTACAGTCAATCTGGTCCGCTGCTATAGTGGTTAGTGGCATGGCATACCACTCAGATGTCGCGGTTTCGTCTCCCCGAGGGCGATACAAAAACACAGGCTCTGTATCAAGAACAGTTACTGCTGCAGAGTGGGGTCTGCGGTGGGAGGCTGAAATCAGCATTCTGTGGGTACTTGAATTTCAAGTCAATGGCCCCACTGGTGGACTTGTTTCGTGTGGACAGGTTTTATATACCCGAAATATTATTAATAATAATAATAATAATAAAATAATAATATAATAACAATCCTCTCACCTAAAGGAGGAGTTGTTAAGGCGCCTTCAGTAACCTCTGTAGGTTATTACAAGACCAGGAACCAATTTAGTTCGTCTGCCTCTCTTTGTGCACGGGTTCAGTGAAGTCCGTAGGGAGAGTCCATTAATTATTTGGATGTTATGTTAGTTTAATTGATTTATTTATTTGTTATGTATTTTATTTTAGCATACATGTTCCGGTTGCTTTGTTTATGGAATCTGTGCTCACTAAATTAGCTGCATATGCTACATTATCATTTTACTGCAAGAAGATTCGCTGTTTCTTATGTTGACGTCATGATGATTATCGTACAGTTTTTAACGAAGAATATTTTTTTTCTTAAAATGTTAGGAACTAATCAAACCTCCATTTGCTGTGGCGTTCACTAAAATTGATTTGCATATGAGATGAAAGCTGAGCAGATGCAGCACATGCCACTTTGATCTCTTTTGCCGAGTATTCGTTTAGTCTACCCCTTTCCCTTCAGAGTCACGACTTCGACGTTGAACAAGACATCAGCAACTGGAACTTGAAACTTATTGCTCATTCACGCTAAAAGGGTGCCATTTTCCCTTAACTTTTAGAAACTTGGGAACTGCAGCAGGTAGTGCGTGTCTCTCTCTCCCTCTCTCCGGGTAAATTCAAGTCCAGAGATCCCAACCTATGGTGTCGTCCCCTTGAACATCTCGCCACGTTAATTGGATGCCTTAGGTGAAGATGCTTTCTCCCCCAACCAATCGGCCACCAAGTAACTGAGGACGCATGAACGAACACCTCCTGGGGCAAACGACCCTTATACAAGATACATTTGCTCCTGTATTTGTCCTGGGAGAGTTACCATTTTCCGGCTCCGGAATTTCAGATAAATTCGCATTCCTAAGATTTTCTCGGCAGTCTAAAGAAAAATTGTCGTACTTTCAGTTATTTGAGTATTTACCGTCAAGGTGAGGTTATAGGCTACGTATCATTTATTCCTTTCAACGAAAAGTTTATATATAGACAATCTTTTTTTCATCGGACTTTCTTCCCGCTTTTTTGATTGGGTTAATGCCATGAAAAGCACTTTCGACGAACAAATTCTGCTCAAATACATTTTCTAGACAAACAAAATGTTAAATGATAACAATACCAATACCTAACGCCCTGAGCTAACACAAACTACCTCACTTATACTTTACGACTCTACAAAGCTAAGTTGTACTCATTTTTTTCAAAGACTTTCCAAGGAGTTACGGACACTTTCTCCGATATAACAGACAGCCAAAGAAAGCTCCTTTGTGGTCTTTCCACTCCTCTGACAATATTTTACACAAGTGTAGACTTGCTGTTTCATTTCTCAGAAAAGTGTCTGTATACTGACTAGTTCTGTTTAGTTTTTGAAGGATACAAACACAATATACATACACATTGGACAAAAGCATATGGATAACAGAGTCACTGGTTTGGTGTGAAAGAAAGAAGGGACTCCCACATTCATACGTTTAATCGCAGATGACACAAGTGTGCAGAAAATTTCCCAAAAATTAAAAAACGGTTACACACCTACAAAAGAGACATCTTTGTAGTCATCAATTGGTCTGACACCCCTACTACCTTGTCTCTCTCTCTCTCTCTCTCTCTCTCTCTCTCTCTCTCTCTCTCTCTCTCTCTCAAAATTAAGATTTTATTAACGTGTTTTTAACTGCCGAGATCATATGATATCTGAGGGAGGGCTTCATCCGATAGACGGAAAAACTGATTTAATTAGCTCCTTTTTTTATCTTAAATGAATCAGGGTGGGAAGTAATTTTCAGTCCTTCTCTCGTCCACTTTGCTGAAGGCAAAGAAATGAAGACAAGAAAACAAACCCAAATCAGGCCCCCCCCCAAAAAGGGGAAAAGTTTTTTTCTTTTTTTTTTTTTTTTTTTTTTTTCACAGTAAAAGAACATCCGGGAAAAAACCATTAAAAGAAAAATTATGCAGGCCCCCTACCCCACGGATGATGTAAGACATTCGGCGGTCCCCCCCCCCCCCTACAGAGAAGACGATGAAAGCACCGCCTTCGAACATCATCATGTGGCGAGTTTTTCTTCTTTCGGGGCGGGGCCGAGATCTCCGTCGGTTGATCTCTCGTGGATGATTTTTCTAGCAGCCACTGAACCGAGGAAAAGGCCAGCAGAGGCCGAGGTGAGTGGCTCTGGAATTCTCGTAAATATTGAGGGCAGGGTATTTTTACCCGACCGACTCGACGGGTATATATAATATATATATATATATATATATATATATATATATATATATATGATATATATATATATATATATATATATATATATATATTATACATATATATATTATATATATATATATATATATATATATATATATACATATATATATATATAATATATATATATATATATATATATATATATATATATATATATATATATATATATATATATATATATATATATATATATATATATATATATATATATATATATATATATATATATATATATATATATATATATATATATTATATATATATATATATATATATATATATATATATATATATATATATATATATATATATATATATATATTTATATATATATATATATATATATATATATATATATAATATATATATATATATATATATATATATGAGAGAGAGAGACAGAGAGAAATTCCAGTAAGAAACGCTGTGAATCCCATGATTATCACATTTGTATAAAACTTAGCTTTTTAAAAAGCTTGATAAGAAACTCCATGAAGCCACAATTGCACATCTGTATAAAACTTGACTAGTTTTGTTAAATGCTCACAGTTTTACTGGTGGGGATTACATTCATTATCAGCTTTCGTCCACAGTTTTTCACTAAACAAACACTTCCAGGTGGTAAACTAAATTGTCCGATAATTCAGCTTAAAAAAAAAAGTTGGCGTTCGAAAGAAAATCGTCCGACTGATCAAAATTTTCTGAATTGTTTAACTTCTGATGTCTGTGGCTGAGAAATTTCCAATATAGAAATAGACAATTAAATGTGTAGATTCTGCTCTGTTCCTTCGATAAATACAGCGGATTGAAAGGAGTCCGAAAGCTTCTTTCAGCAGATACAGTTTTACCGGAAAAAAATATCTGAAGCGATTTTCTGTTGCGAGAATCAAGTCTGAAGTCTTAGTCCGAATAAAAAAGAAAAATGCTTCTCCCGGCCCAGGAATCAATTTGTAGTCCGTCTCTCTCCTTCTAAATGATAGAGAGAGAGAGAGAGAGAGAGAGAGAGAGAGAGAGAGAGAGAGAGAGAGAGACCTAAGTAAACAGCCGAATCAGCTTATTTCAAAAGTGAGATAAAAGAAAGTGCATCACCAAACCGTAGGTAGAAAGATACAAACAGTCAGTCACTTAAATAACTTTGGCAAAAAAACGAATTTGTCATTACAACGCGGCCCTTTGAGAACGAAACGTAATTTTAACGAAAATATAAATAAATTAATAAATAAATAAATATACTTCTTCTTCTGTGTGTTATTAGAAACGCCGAAAACCTTTTGTTGTTGTTGTTGCGTGTGCCATTCATAGCATAAAATTCATGCTGCAAAGAGCATTTTATCCCCCCTCTTCCACTTCCCATAAGTGAATTAAGCATTTAATTTTAAATCCTTCCTTTTCATGTTACTTATTAAAAGAGCAGCGCCAAGAGAAGAGTAAAATGTTTTGGGTAATGTTATGGAAAACCAATTTTTCTTCTCTCTCTCCTCTCTTCTCTCTCTCTCTCTTCTCCCTCTCTCTCTTCATCTCTCATGTCAGAGCACTGTGTTTTCTCGCGCCCAACACAAAAAGAAAAAGACAGTTAATTTTTAATACTTGCCTCCAGGAACTGAAGTTTGGCTGTGTAAAATGAGGTGATGGAATTCTGCAAGACCTTGAAAACAACAAAGCTACGTGTCATGAACATGCTGCTGATGGTCAAAACCACATATCTAGAAAAGAAAAGGAAGTCATCGTGTTAGACAAAAGAAGATGGAGATGCTCTATCAGCAAAATTCACACGTATAGCAGAAAGCAGGTGAAGATGATTCAGAAGATCTAAAACTAAGAAGAAGGAATCTGCTTCATTTGTGACAAACCAGCACCAATCAAAGATTTACGATTGGTCATAACTTGGAACTTTACACGAAAAGCTGCAATGATGCGTCATGAACCTACTAGAGGAGAAACTTCTGGCCAAGCTTAGTGCTGGAGGTATTGGTTCCCAGGACCATATTATCACCCATCTTGTCTGACAAACCGTGTGTAAATAAGAAAAGAGCCTGGCTAAAACTTCAGCACAAAAAATTGGAGAAGACTAGTGCAGTTTAGACAACAGACATGTCCCATGCTTTTGCTGAGTTGAGATGTACATAAGAGACAAGCAGTTGACTGCAGATGAAGCTGCTATTTTACGATAGTAGAAGTTTATGATTTGTACAAAGAAAGAAGACTGGAGCAGCTAAATGTTGGATGCTTCCTTTGTCCACCGAATACGGTTGAAAGACGGATACTTGCCCGTATCCAAGAACTGGAGGCCTTCAAAAAAGGATGTCTTCCCTACGAGAGGAAAGGGGGAGAAGCCCTTGCGTCGACATGTCACTGCAATGATGCCACCAAATAAATATTCCAAAGAAAGTGAGATGTCAAACATAAGACCAAAGGTTGAAACTCTTTGCTCACGTCACCACAGTGTCCTGTGGCCGGTTCACATTTCATCTCTAGCGCTCAGATTCAGCTTTGACCTTTTCATTGAGAACATCATTGGAATATAAAATTTTGGCAAAAGGCCAAGCACTGAGACCTATGAGGTCACTCAGCACTGAAAAGGAAAAAACCTCAAAGCAGTTCCACCATGAAACAATAATTATTAGAAGAAGGTGGAAAGTCAGATGGAAGAAGGATGTGAACGTTGGTACAGTTAGAAATAATGAAAGAGGTTGCAGCTAAGGGCCGAAGGGACACTGCAGAGAACCTTCAGTAATGCCTACAGTGCACCACGTGAATTGTACTGAGGGAACTACCCTCCAAAGGGGTTGAGAACATCATTATTAATACAATATAATTACAAAAAAAAAAAAGATGAAGACTCCTTGACTTATCGTGTGAATACATCCATAAATAGACAGAGATGCGATTCCAATAAACAAATTATTCGATTAATTAGTCAGACCCTTTGCCATCTCATAAAATAATTTAATTCAAAAGGCGAAATTACAAAGTAGAAAACTAAAATTAATATTCAGGCTTCTCAATTCCGAGCCGTGTTTCCGCTTTAGTCAGAAGTGAGAGTCATTATGCGAATGACGAAACAACATTGTAATGTTAAAGCTGTGTAAATCATTTTTGTTTTAAACAAAATGATTGCCCTTTTCGTTTTTTTGGGGAAAAAAAGCATATTTATCGATAGGGTATTTTGGTGACGTTTATATCAGCATACAAATAGCTACCCAATCGACATGTGGGAAAACATCAGTAATAACTATCATTATCTGGATAACAAATGAGCATCGGATTCATATAAGTATCGAAACAGGTTTAAAGTGGATCTGTTGTCATAAGGCAGACGCTACATCACTTGAAGAAACAAAAGCTATCGATTATGCAAAATTTCCTATAAACGTGAGAGGTGTAGTCGGTTGTAGGGTGCAGTTGTTCAAAGAACTGAAAGTTCTGACGTGCTGCTGATGAGCCTTTTCTTTCAACGTAAATGAGTCTCATCCTTCCGATAACTGATTTACTTGGCCGATATGTTTCTCTAGTTAATTTTTTGGGGGGCTTTTGTTATTTTATATTTCATTAGTTGTTATGTTTAGATCAGTTATGTTTCGAAATATTTTTTATACTTTCTTTCAATCAAAAGCACGAGTACAGAACAGCTTTCAAAAAATAAATATAATAAATAAAACTGTCAAGAAACAAAATATATTATTACTTTGTATCTTTTATGAATTGTTTTTGTTATCCATCCATTTCCTAGTGTAACACAAAGCAGTCTTTCACAAAATTACTATTTGCTTAACTAAATCTTTAAGTCTGGGCTCTAGTCCATGCATTCTTGAGACTTATAAAAAATAAAAAACACACAAATTTTTTTTATTTAAAAAAAATGTATTTCTTCGTGAAAAAGATGTTTCGACATATTAATGAATTGAAAGGTCCGAAAGGAAAACAACTATACATTGATTTTCCAGTTCTGGAATCGGCAGTGTGTAAGAGAAATTGAATTTCTTATGTTCTGTCCCAGTGACGACGCTTCTGATGAGATTCTGATGAGTGGATTCTCCAATTTATAGTCTCTCTCACATTATGGATATAATTTACAGTTGCATAGATAAATGTGACTTAGGGAATCTAATCCACTCAGAGGTTAACTATTTCAGCTGAGGAATCACTGAATGGCATTCTCCTCGTAAAACCTTGAGGCGTCAGAAAGCTTCTTTGTTATAATTTTATTACATCAGCAGTAGCACTCAGTGGAGCTTTTCAGTAACAGTAAAAAAAACATACATAGTTGCAATAATCAGAGTTCAAAACCCTCCTTTTTACAGCGCATCAAAAATGAAACGGATGAATAGTACTTTCTTAGATAAACAAGAAAGGAAGGTGAAATAAAGAAAATAACGATTTAATCGAAATGTGATATCTCCTGAGGACATTGCGAATCAGAGAAAAGATAAATGTTCTCTATAAGTTTACACATTCAAAGTATGTGATCAACAATACGTATTTCAGTACAACTTATGAATAGGATGATGAGATGTTTATGACTATAGACTGATAAAGAATTTACTCAATCATAAAAGTTTGGCAATTATTTCAACGTAGTTTCAAGTCTAAGTAAAAATACCCTTGAATTTGAGCTAATTTTAGAGAACAATAACAAACAAACTTATTTCAATTTGCGTCAATAAATGAATTTTATTAATGATTCATAACATTAGTCCAAGTTGAGTTGCTTCAAATATTGGTCTTATGACAAACTGTACCTTATGTGAACTTCTTCTGATGAATCAAATGTGCATAAATCATTTGGAAAGGGGAGACGTGAAGCTATACGTGTGCAAAACCACCAGGATACATTTGTCACAATTTATTCAGTTGTTCACGTTTTTAATGGCTCTCAGGATTCATAACGCTTCTGCTACCAAAAATGGAGTTCTGGTGTGACAAGCTCCTCCTTTGAAGGGTGTTGGGGGAACTGATGCGGTTTGATTCTGTCTTCGCTTAGCATTCCTGTGTTGTGCTCTAGTTGCCATTAAGTTTTATACTGGACTGTCATTGGTGTTAGAAAACTTCTACATATGAATTCCATTATCTTCAACTTATCTCGCACCAGTTTTCACTTTCCATTGAAAGTATGAATAACTGGTTTTGTTTATTTATTTAAAAAAAAAACAGTTTATCCATCTTTTACAAAGATGAATAAACAAATAACAGCTATAGAAATAAATAATAACCACTTCTCCTGTGATCTTGCCATTTTGCTCCGTCATCCTCCTCCTCTCCCTTTGTCTATAAAAATAGTTTTTTCAGTGCCACAATAGCTTTCCACGACAGGTATTCGAGAAACATGACTACGCTCCCCAATAATGCGCGATGTTGAATTTGAAGCGACTTTGATGTTTGGCCTTGTCTTAAGCCTCGCAGATATACAAAACCGTCTCTGTATCGCCTGTCCTCGTGAGTGAATGATAATATGTCATTTGAAATGATAGACATATGCAATGATATAAAACATGATGAATAAACTGTCGAACCTGCAATTTTTTTTCTTGATTATTCCAACTATAGATTTCTCTTTATTTGGACATTTTTGTGCTGTTAATCTAACTATATGAAGATTTTATCCAAACTGAGCCATGAGGTCTAAGGGTTTGTAAAGGCGGTAACTAAAAATTGACAACTAACCAGAACACCAATGTGTAATTGCCTCAGTAGCTTGCTTTCTTGGATATATAATCAACAAAGTAATAATGCTTTTGCACACACGAAGAAAACAAAAGCAAGAGCCGGAAGTCTGGCAAACTTAGTCTTCCATCAGACGTTTTTCGATGCCTCTCAGACATGTGTCAAAGTAACACAAACATTTTGACTATTTACCATCATCATTTTGAGTTGTTTTAAATAAACAACTCAGATTTAAATTTTAATTAAATCATATTTTTCCCTTAAAAATCGTTAAAACCTCAAACAATTCTGTTGAAAAAACCACAATTGTCAGGGTTTCTAGTTGTTATTTCTTTTATGAAAACTTCCTCTTATTCAGGCTGACTGTTCTCCGCAATTTGGCCCAGAAGACGCTATATACGAAAATGTCAAAAAGACTTAAACACAAGTTGAGATAAATGATCATGTATCTTGTGACCGAACATGTTTCCTGTTTCCCGTTGAAATTCCTGTTATTACATCAGTAAAAATATAGACTTTTTATGATATATGTGTGGACTTCGAAACTGAAAAGACAATGCAGAATATCCTACGCTTTCTCGTTTAACAAACCGCCCCCCCCCCTTTTTTTTTCTTTTTTACTTTGGTATTTGTTATTCTGAGGTCCACTTGCTCTTAAATTGCTCATCCTACCATGGAAACCGGACCCTGGCCCCGTCCCTTACTAAATCAAAATTGTGTAAGTAGCAAGTATCAAAGATGAAACATATACCTGAAGGGGTAACGTTTCACAGACTCTTCCAGTTGCACAAAGGATACATCACACTGACCTTTTTACTTAACACGAATATCTCTAGTAAGGATAAAAATAAAAACCTTCAGAGGCCGAGAGGGAAAAGAAAACAAGCAAAGCTCCGGTCGAGACAGGGAAGGCAAACAACAATTCCACTTCCAGGACGATGCTGGAGACTTCGAAGAGATCAACAGAAGAGTCTGGGGAAGGAAATGGGGACTGAAAAGTCTTTTCATTTTATCCCGTCTCTTTGTGTAAACTAATTTTCGGGCTTTCCTCCTTCTCTGTTCTGTAGTTCTTCTTTCTCTTCCACGGAAAAGTGTAACCAGCTTAATCTGCCTTTTGTTAGCAAAAGAATTACAAGAGACGGAAAAAAGAATTTCTTTTTTTTTCTGTGCTCAGATCCTCTACTATATTCGAAGAAATCTTAATTAAACACTATTTTTAAACTATGGTACGCCCCTTCGATAAGAGCTGTATATTTTTAGGCTAGGTATACAGACACGGATGTTTTCAATGGAAGTATAACGCAGAAAATTCAGGCGTTTGTTTGAGAAAAAAAAAAAAAAAAAGGGAAAAGAGTTAAAAAGCTGTTGCCTTATGCAAAATAACTAATCTTAAATTTTGACGAGCTCTAATATATCTACCGATGGTATGTTTCTTTTGAACAAAAATGTGAAGAAAATATACTTCATGGGAATTAGAATATTGCAAGAATTTACACTAAATAAATATCAAGAGATGGTGAGAACGAAATTACATAACTTAGGATTATGATCAGCAATACATTAAAACACATTAGTTTTCTAGAAAGAAATATATTTATTTAACAACTGTCTCAAGAAAGTGTCTAATTAGAAAAAGAAGTAATTTTACTAGCAGGGAACAAGCAAAGGAGCTAAAGACCTGAAACAGTTGGCAAAAGTGAAAATGAATTGAAGGTTAATTAATGGAGTTGAACGAGTTCCCTGAACAGATTCATAGATGCTGCTTAATGAGCGCTTGACAGAACAGAGAGGTGTGAAGAGAGCTGCCATCCTGCTACAGAGGAAAACAAAAGGAGAGGGAGAATCAGGAGCTACGCCAGAATATAGAAATCATCGTAGGAAGAATCATAGTCTCACTAGGATAACTGAGACAAATCTATAATCGATTACTCGTTCACAGTGAAGTTAATTCATTAAATAGAGTTAATTGTGTGTGACTTAAGTTTACAAGGTGAATGAAATCGTTTGGTATATTAAGCTAGCAATAAAAAAGACCAGAATCAGTAAAATTTTTACTATCTATGGTAGGAGCCGAGGAATAATTTACATATATTTGTCGGTATTACTTTTTACTACAGGAAATTATTATTTTTTTTATCTCAATTATAATCCAAAGAAGGGACCAGACGAAGTCCACGGCCATCTTTAAAACCAGGAAGACGAAAGAACGAAGACAGAATCTAATGCCACGAAAAGAGGTCTCATAAATTCATGAATTTTCCTTCTGTCGACTCTCGCAAATATCATAAATCTGGCCACCAAGGTTTTCAATCCCTTGTCAGTATCGGAGGGAACGCATTTAAGGGTGCGGAAAATATACTCAAGTTGGCGAGTCATTATTAATTTTGCTGTTGTAAATTCTCGAAACACACCGACTCTCAGTGTAACGTCAGAAAAACGGAAGAGGTAAGTCATAAGAAAAGTGGAAATAACCAAATAATAATAATAATAATAATAATATAATAATAATAATATAATAATAATAATGATAATAATTACACGGTATGATACAGAATATGATAAAAATATCACGAGATTATTTCTTTACTGATAAAACGTGATAAATGGGAAGATTACATTCCCAGAATTAAGTGGCAAAGGACAGTCTGCTTCTCTTAGCTGCTGTTCAGTTACATCGCAACCACTCACCATAAACAACAGTAATGACTTTACTTGTGATTAAGAACTAACCGTTCGCCGACGGTTTATTGCGCTGTATGTTTTCTTCCGAATGACTTGATGCACAGAGGCCGACACATATATACAGCATTGGTGTGATTTAGTTTAATGATTAGTGAAATTAAACCAATGAGTTTTCGTATTTTAAAAACAATGGCGTCGGGGTTTTGCATTTACAATTTGTTAACAATCAGATACAACAAATCAAGTTCACATATGAGAAGGAATCAGAGCGCAAATGACCTTTATTGGATGTCCCAGCGTTTTACAAACTAAACACAAAGAAGTGACGACTAATGCAGAATTATAAGTTCATTTTTATTCTTATTATCACAGCATTCACATAAAGAAAAGCATCATTGTCAACATGGTTGTCAGGCTCTCAATGTTTGAGATGAAATTTCCTATATTCGAAATACTCTTAGTACGCTGAGTTGCCCTGCCCATTATATTGAAGATTCTTTGTCTAAGGCTAAGAAAACGTTTTCCAACCGTAACACAAGCAGATTGATCATAACAAGAGATGCATAATGTTTCCATATCATGAAAATTTAAAATCAACAGTCCAGTTAATCGATAGTTAGTTCATGTTGAAGTAGCTTTTACATATGAAAATCCAATCAAATCCGAATTCAGCAAGAATAATAGCCGCAGAATTGGTAGCGATAGTAACGCCAATGGAAAAATAGGAGTACATATCCCCAATAAAATGCAAGTTCTGTGATTTATTTTATTTTGAGGAGACAGGTAGGGGAAGGACATGAGATTGCAGGAACATAAAAGGGACTTTGCTCCAAACAGCACTATTCCTACAGAACAGTTTTTAGACTCGATTCGTCAATGTGTCTTATCCACAATATTTTCATTCAACAATGAAGGCTATAAACAAAAAGTTGGCGTAGCCATGGGTTTACCCTTATCCCTCATACTTGCAAATTTGTGCATGGAATTTATAGAAATTGAAATCCTCTCCACATGTGATCCAAATCTAAAACCACTCAATTGGGTAAGATATGTAGAATATGTCTTTGTAATTTTCCAAGGAAATCAAATAGACTTTGAGCAGTTTTTGAGATATGTCCATAGCTTATTATCTTCCATGCACTTTACAATGGAATATGAAGTGGAAAATAAGCTGCCCTCTCTGGATGTTTTGGTATACCATGACCCTATTGCATTTAGTTTTAAATTTAGTTTACAAAAAAGTGACTAATGCTGAAGCTTATCTCCACTTCTGTTCTTTTCATAATAATGAAGTAAAGCAAAATATAAAGATAAATCTTATTCTAAAAGCCTTGAAAATATGTGATCCTGAATATATTGATAGCGAATTTCATCATATAAAAGAAGTTTTTTTGGATAATTATGCTATCCAGAAAATTTCATAAATCATGTTTTCACTAAAGCAAAAATGATTTTCTGCATACAAAGTCAATATGAATATAAAATGAATTAAAAAGTAACTAACCTTACCATTTAATCCTAACTTACGAAATATTAGGAAAACAGTTAATGTCATTTTAAAAAAGAATATAATAGGGAAAGCTTGCATATTAATAACACCAATAATCTAGCCACCTCTGATACTGCCACTGGCTCATCTTCTTTCGTTCAGGTAACAGGGACACACCCAGTGCCCCTTGCTGCAGGCTCCCAAGTGATTCAACAGCTGAACAGCCACTTCGAAGATATTGGCGATTAGCTTGTTTGCCGTTGGAGAATGAGGGGACAACGTGAAGAGTCAACTACCCGTCTTCAAACAAACTACTTATAAATTAGTCAAAAAACAAAGTTTTTGTATAGTCACTGTGTGTAATTATAGTCAGATTGACAAGGAGGACCGTGCAGGTCATCGAAAGCTTTCTGCTTTGTATTTTAAATAACAAAATCAAACAGACATACTATTGTGGATTTACTCTTCCATTATTATTATTATTATTATTATTATTATTATTATTATTATTATTATTATTATTATTATTATTATTATTATTATTGATAAATTTCTCTACCACTTTCCCCCCATTATCTATAGAATCACCTCCCCACAACGGCTTGTGTGCATTAAAATCGCTTAGAAGCATGAATGGAGATGGTAATTGATTTAACAATGACTGAATGTCAGCCACTGAAAAAGCAGATCTAGGAGGAAAGTATATGGAACAGACAGTAATCTGCTTGTCTAAAATTACCTTTAGTGGAAGCGCCTGTCAAATTGTAGTAAGGGGTACTTGAGTGTATTCCAAAGATTTACTCACAATAATAGTAGCTTCCCCACGTGCATGGGCACCGGCAGGAGGACCCGAGGGGAACATCTCATAGTTAACCCTAGGATTAAAAAACTCTGGGCCTAATTTGGTTTCTTGCAGTCATACTATACTAGGATTCTCTCTTAACAAGGCTTTTAGCTCTTCTGCACGTGTACGCAGTTCTTTAAATTCCATTACAGGTTTTCAAAAGATGCCATTAAAGGGATCTTTTTAGTTGGCTGACCAAATGAAGAATATGAAGCTCTTGAAAGAGAAAGCTTGCCTGATGGATATTTGGTCATACTAGTCTTTCTTGGTGGTCTATTCAACCTCTCAGAGGAGGAAGACTTTTTTGATGGCATAATTTTACATTTTCCTTGCCTTGTTTGGGCAGGTTACAGAGGAGATGTGGAATGGGTACGTAAGCTTTTAGAACTTGCCATTTCATATTAACATGATGTACATCTGCCACATGAGATACTGAAACCGGCAATCTCTCATGTAGAAGATTCCCTAAATCTGGGAGTGAGATTGCCTGGGATGCCTCTAAAGATGACGCAAGGAAGGTTTCTGAAGAAGTCTGAAATGCCCCTAAAGAGTGGGTTTGAGAAGCTCCCTCAGAGGAAGCTTCTGGAGCTTGAAGTATTTCAAACTCTGAATCAGGAAGCTGATTCTTTCGAGGGATGGAGCTCCTTTGCCTAGGCTGAGGAGCTAGATTACTTATAGAAGGACGAGATTCCTTCCTTGGTGGTGGTTGTATGGGAGGGAACTAATTACTATACAGTTTCACCATATCACTATGTTTAGTTGTCCTAGCTAAGAGTTACTTTGCATATCCCACACTTACGTGCTCTGCATGGGCTTTAAGCAAAGCTTCTTGTTTATCCTTCTAAGATTCACAATTCTTATCTCTGGGACTATGTTTCTTCTTACAGTTAATACAATTCAACTGTCTTGAACACTCATCATGCTCTGGAAGACAGCGTGTGCCACAGAGCTTAGGTCTTATACATGCATGCTACAAAGTGTTCAATTATTTTGTTATCATGGTTTTTGGAGTAATATAACGGGGCGTTTTTACTAATGAACACAAGATAGTCTTCCTAGACTCCTTAAATTCAGAGTAGGCAACCAAAGCCTCTTTATAATCTAAAAAAGTTATCCAAACCTGCCAGGAATGAAGCGTCTGCCAATTTTATTCCTATTTTCTAAATAGCTCCATATTTACTAAATTCCTCATTTATTATTTCGTATCTCATATCAAATAGGAAAGACTCAATGAATAAGGTAGATTTATCTTCCTCAGGCTTAATACTTGGGCAAATAAATGGTTCCTGAGTTACCACCATTCTTTTTTTTTTTGCATTTTTAGCAGATTCCAAAGCAGATGCCTCATGTCTCGAATTCGATCCAAGGTCATCAACATTTGGCCCGGTTTGGCAAGTTTCACTTGTTAAGGGACGCTTTCTGCTTTTTGGCCCTGGTTTGGTCATTTTCAATTGTTTAGTGTTTGTTTCGTTTATTTGACCCCAGTATGGCCTCTTTCACTTTTCAAGGGGTGGTTTCAGCTTTTGATCCCTGGTTTGGCCGGTTTCACTTGTTAAGGCTAGTTATCGGCTATTTGGAGGATTTTCAGTCTCCCAAATGGGTGCTGAGGTCTTCATCTGTGCCAAAACAATATCATGAGAGGGTCCGGGGGAATTCGAGTCTTTATTGATACAACTCATAAAGATCGAATAGAGAGGAAAAAAGAAAAAAAGTAAACCTGAAAAACCTAACAAAGATATCATCAGTCTTTCCTGGAGTTTATTCCACCACTAATGCCCCAAATGAGAACCGACTCCCGAATGTCCACGCCCCTACCCTACCCCACAGGGGATGGCACAACATGATTAGAGTGGCCCAAGTGTAAGCCAAACCCGCTTGATAGGACTAAGAGTATTCTAGAATACAATCATCCCCATCCTATTCATCTTAAAGGCAAACCGGAAAGAATGCCGAGAGTCCTATCCCCAGAACCAGACCCCCTGGAATCCATGGTCAAGGCCTGAAGAATAGTTCCTCCGTTGAGCTATCAATCTGATGCCTCTCAGGTCCGAACATCATCGATTAGTTGATGGCCCTACCACTGTTCTCACTATTTAGCTTCGGATATCAACCCAATCCCAATTATGATATCTTTTCCTATTTGTCAAGTCCAATAAATTTTACAAAAAGTTGAATATTAAAAAAAATTAGTCCAAAACAGACTCTTGGACTTAAACCCGGGAACAATTTCCACGGGTTCAAAGAGCCCCTTCACCACGTCAAGGTGGTTTCACTTCGAGGGGGTGTATGTGTCTGTGTGTGTGTACAATTTCAGACAAATATTCGTTTGTCGTTTTATTTGCTTGTTATTCACGCGTTAATTAATTATCTCTGATAACTAAACTCAGCTGTTCAATAGCTTCTTGGCAAATCTTCATATTTACATGATGAATATCAGCCACATGAGATACTGAAGCTGACAATCTTTCTTGTGGAAGATTCCCTAAATCTGGGATTGAGATTGCCTGGGATGGCTCTAAAGATAAGGCTAGGAAGGCTTCTGAAGAAGCCTGAAGTGCCCCAAAGAAGGGGGTTTTAGAAACTCCGACAGAGGAAGTTGTTGGAGCTTGAACAATTTCAAACTCTGAATCAGGAAGCTGATTCTTTCGAGGGATGGAGCTCCTTTGCATATTCCACACTTATGTGCTTTGCATGGGCTTTAAGCAAAGCTTCTTGTTCATCCTTGTAAGATTCACCATTCCTATCTCTGGGACTATGTGCCACAGAGCTTAGGCCTTATACATGCATGCTACAGTGTTTAATTATTTTGTTATCAGGGTTTTTGGGCTAATATACTTTTAGGTTAGAAAAGGGCCTTTTACTAATGAACACCAGATAGTCTTCCTAGACTCCTTAAATTCAGAGTAGGCAACCAAAGCCTCATTATAATCTAAAAAAAATTATCCAAATCTGCCAGGACTGAAAAGTGTCCACCAATTTTATTCATATTCTCTTAATAGCTCCATATTTACTAATTAACTCATTTATTATTTCGTATCTCATATCTAATGAAAGAGATTCAATGAATAAGGTAGATTTATCTTCCACAGGCTCAATACTTGGGCAAATAAATGGTTCCTGAGTTATGACTATTTTTGTTTTTTGTTTTTTGCATTTTCAGCCGAATCCAAAGCAGATGCCTCATGTCTCGAAGTCAACCTAAGGTCATCAACATTTGGAGGATTTTCAATTTCCAAGATGGGTGCCAAAACAGTATCATCAAAGGGCCCAGGGGTACTCGAATCTTTATTGTTATAACTCATAAAGATCGAGTTGAGAAAAAAAGAGAAAAGTAGACCTGAAAATCTTAAAAAAGATATCATCATTCTTTCATGGAATTTATTCCTCCACTAATGGCACAAGTGAGACCGACTCCCAAATGCCCGCCCCCTACCCTACCCCACAGGGAATGGCACAATATGATTAGAGTGGCCCAAGTGTAAGCCAAACCCGCTTGCTAGGACAGAGTATTTCTAGAATACAATCATCCCCATCCTATTCATGTTATGGGCAAACCAGAAAGAATGCCGCCGAGAGTCCTATCCTGAGAACCAGACCTCTGGAATCCATGGTCCAGCCCTGAAGAATAGTTCCGCCCTTGAACTATCAATCTGGTGCCTCTCAGGTCCGAACATTATCGAGTAGTTGATGACCCTACCCCTGTTCCCACTATTTAGCTTCGGATATCAACCCAATCCCAATTATGACATCTTTTCCTATCTGTCAGGTCTATTAAATTTTACAAAAAAGTGGAAAATTCCTAAAAATTAGTCAAAAACAGACTCTTGGACTCAAACCCGGGAACAAATTCCACGGGTTCAAAGAGCCCCTTCACCACGTCAAGGTGGTCTCACTTCGAGGGGGTGTATGTGGCTGTGTGTTTGTGTTGATGAGTGTGTGTGTGTGTGTGTGTACAATTTCAGCCAAATATTCATTTATAATTTTATTTACTTGCTAATCACGCATAAAAATTATCTTTGATAACTAAACTCACTGTTTAATAGCTTCTTGACAATTCTTCCATGAAGAAACCTTGAAGAAAGGGGAATTACTAACTGTAGTTCTGACGTCAATTCACGTCATATTCCATTTGGATTACAGGTATACAAAAGCGCACACGATTCCACTGTCACTACCTACGCGGGAATAACGGATTAACCCAATCTTTGTTTTCTTTGTGTGATAACAATAAAGTATTCATTTCAAAGAGGGCTCAGTTTAGTTGTGACCTTTCCATCAGTAACAAGAGAACGCAAGTTAATCACCGTCAAAGAAAAGATACCAGAATTAATATTGAACCGAAACTGATCTGATCTATGAGAAGCACTGAAACGCAAGTCCTTCACATAGTAATTCAATTCAGGCGGCTTTTCCAGTAGCTTCTCTCCTCATAGAATGCCTGTTCTTGCTTGATATAAAACAAGCAAGCCTTTGTTCAGTAGCTAAATGATGTCAGCGTTTTCATTCTTCTACAAAAGAAAATCTTTTCAACCCATGAGATAAAAAGTGATAGCGGGAAAAATTTTGGCTATTTTTCGACAGACTGGAATGTGACGCTGGAAAATCTTACGATTACAAGTGTGATCTAAGGAATATTCACTTCAATACATTTAGTGCTGAAGACAGGTAAATGATGTACTCGTAGTTGCTTTACATAATAACAGCAATGAAAGTAAACTCTTTCCATTTTGGTATCATTTGGTTTCTACTGAGAGTCGATTTCAGTTTCAAGTTGATAAATTTTCATATGATATAACGAAAGCTCATTGAAACATGTAAACTTTCTATTAGTTTTAAGAGAGCAACGTATAAGTAATAATATACCAGACACAACTTTATATCTTTTTCTTGGTTTAATCATTTTCTTGATTTATGTCAAAGTTTCTGCATTATGAAAAGAATTTCCGTTGTAGATTTAATGTTGTGTCAACTTTTAATAAAGTTACAAAAATGGGGCTTTGGAGCGACTATTTATTACAAAATTTATAAACGCTACTTTTCTTTCTATTTTAACAGGAAATGTTCACAGAATTATTTCATTATAATAAAACTAATGCCGCATATTTTCAAACTAATAATTCATTCGCTCGTTCGTTTGCTACAGTTAGGATGCATAGTTTCAAAGAATTCATTGTTATACAGGAGTAATCTCTCTCTCTCTCCTCTCTCTCTCTCTCTCTCTCTCTCTCTCTCTCTCTCTCTCTCTCTAAAAAAAACACAAAGATTTAGATGTTATCAAAGATATGAAGAAATTAAGTGGACTTTATTGATAATGACTTCTCAAGGTCTACCTTAATTCTTGCTATTATTTTCTTGCTGGTCTTACAGTTCACTAGCATCATTAACACTGGAGATTGTCATTACAATCACAAGATGGACGAAGCCTCAGTCACAGAAGAGGAGGACAAAGGCTGCCCAGAAAATAGACTTCCCTTGAAACCTTCCATTGTACTCAAAACAGGCGACGGCCTTTCTCAATTAGGTGCAGATTTATGTCTTGTATTAGAAGTATGTACAATATTACCTTTTTTTCTCTCTCGTACCCGAAAGAAAAATTCTCTGGCAATCTATTCACATCTCTTTTTACTTGTGATATACATTACCATCTCAAAACTGAATGTTCATCACATATTGAAAGGCATCAAAATGCGCGGGAATGAAAAAGAGAAATGCAGCTGCAGAAGTTCAATATTATACTTTCGTTGTATTGACAAAGAGAGCCGTGCAAAAGCACAAAAGAGAACTCATTCAAATATAAAATAAAATGTTGGCGCCAACAGACATCAATAGCGATATGAAAGGAATTAAAATGAAAATTGTAAAGGCATTGTGGGTAATTTCATGAAAATACAAACGAACTGTGTTGCCGCTTTTCTAAAAATGGGTTACCAAGTATTCTTCACATTCTTTTATTCACACACGCACACACACACACACACACACACACATATATATATAGGTATATCGGCGTGCCATACTTGTAATTCAATTTATAAAAAATACTCAACGAAACTGAATGCAAAACCTTCATCTGTTCACACTCTTTATAAGAGAACCTACTGTCCTTCAAAATAAACTCAGCCACCAAAGCGGTGAAAAATAAACTTCCACCAAAAACTGTCTGTTTTATTCTTTCGCAGAACCAGTGACTTATCAGAATGTAACTTCAGTCTCTTGATCAACTGTATTTTAAAATGCCCGTTATATATACAGCTCCTTTCTTGCGAATATCGTCGCTCAAACTGAAGTCACTCAGAAATGAATCCGATTGGAAGACAACTGGAGTTTCCTTCAGTGCAATAACCCTTGTGTTAAAAATACCTCCCCTCATTGAGGACTTGTCCAATTAGAACGGGAATATTTATAGCATTTATGGTGGTAAAAACAACGGAGAAGAAGCAGCAATTGCTGATGAGTGAGATGTAAACTCAAGAATGTTGGTCTCTCACTGATTGTGGATATGGTAGTTCAATTAAGGGATAATTACACTTGACTTCAATGGGAAAAGTCTCAGCGCGCTCATTAATGCCTGGCCTGCCACTTTCCATTGAAGTACAGCGAGTAATTGACCACATTTTTATGAACTGGGTAGCCCCAAGTATTAGGACTGTTCGGTCCGGTCTCTACCTGTGTTTTTTTTTATATACTCATATAATTATAATTACTTACTGTACTTTAATGGAAAGTGGCAGGTCAGGCATTAATCAACGCACCGAGCCTTAATGAAGGCACCAGGGGGGAATAGCCTTCTTGGAAAGAATTTCAGAGTTTCAAGGGTTAATTGTGACCACAGATTGGCAGACTCAAACTGGCTGTAGGACCACACAAAACGCAGTGTGCATCGGTCCGATTACTGAGAGGTCATACAGGGATTTCTCTCCGCTAGCTTGTGTGTTTGTGTTAGTATCTTTTTGCATATTATTTAGAATGCACCTTTTGGGGAAGTAATTTTGGAAAAGGGGGGTGGGGTTCCGAATGACATTCTGACTATGGTGAAAGGGTGTCTGGGGCAAAAAAGCTGCGAACGACTGCGGTTAGACTGATTAGAAACGGAATGGCATGAGAACTGGAGCTGAAACGAATAACTAAGTCAGTTACTTTGTGCAATCAGTAATTCTAAAGCGTAACCGACAGAACCATTAGCTTTTTAATGAAGAGATAAGCGAATCAGAACAAACGAGGAGAGCAGACAGACCAAGAAATTATGTGGGTAAAGTAACGGAGAAAAAAGAATTTTAATCGTATACTGAGAGCATTAAGGTGAGAAGTAGCGCCATCCTGGTAGGGGTTGGAGGTTAGGATTCAGTATGATTTGCAACTCATGAAACCTCATACTTTCATTTCTGAGGAAATGAGCGGTATGAAAATCCTACGGATTATAACAACAGGGAAATAAATTGAAAAAAGAAAAAACGCCTGTGGCGGACGGCTGGTAGAACGATAGCGTTAAGAGACGAAAGGGATTCAGAATGTGTCCCAGAAGGATTTTGGCTCAAGAGAAGCACACGAATATGGCTGACCTTATGGAATTCCACTAAAAGATAAACAAATAAATGAAAAAAACACTAAGTTTCGGAGTAGAAACATAATTAGTGTTGTTTAAATAGAAAAAAAAAAATCATAGATTGATGACATAGTAACCAGAGAATCTCTCTCTCTCTCTCTCTCTCTCTCTCTCTCTCTCTCTCTCTCTCTCTCTTAATGTAATAGTTATCTCTCTGTTGAATGGTGGACAAATTAGTAAACAAAAACAAAAAAACAGATATGTGAGGATAAGGCAGTTTTTCTACTAGTGTTTTCACAATTGTAAACTCTGCCTCAATCCTAGGACCAGCTATATTATTAAATAGGAAGAGGCAGAAACGCTTGACAAAGTAATATATATGAAAAAATGACATTACAGACAAAATAGGAAAAGTAAGCAAATTCAAATCTCCAGGCCCACATGGGATTAATCCGCGAGAACTGAAAGAGTAAAAGGGGAGATATTTCCTCAATTATATAAACGCTACAGTAAAAATTGCAGCACAACGAAAGGCACCTAAAGGATGGACACTAGTTTTCGTGCCTCCAGTTTACAAAATAATGTCCAAGAGAAGAGCCAGGAAATTATAGACCAACCTGTCTAACGTCAGTCCCTTGCAAGATTTGATAGAAACAACCTGTTGTTAAATAATCAACATGGCCTCATACAAAACAGGTCCTGCCTATCAAACCAAACCCCTTAGAGTTTTTTTTTCATAGCTTGCTTGGTATTTACGACAGTAGATATTGCAATACATATATACTCTGATTAGGTTTCCAAGTCCTTTGACAAAGGTCCACACAGGAAACTAGTGACAAAAGTTAAGAGTTTTAGGAATTTCAGAAAAAATAGCAGACTGGATCAAAGACTGGCTAACTAATAGAAAACAGAAGTCATAATAAACGGTGAAGAATCAGAATGGGCAGATGTGACAAGTGGAGTTTCTCAGGGTTCTGTTCTTGTCTTACTTTTGATTTTGTATTACATAAATGACACTGATAATGGCTTAGCTAGCAGGATAGCCAAATTTGCAGATAACACCAAACTAAATAGAAATAGAGCAGACCCAATACAGATGAAATTATCTAAGAAAAATCGGTGGTCAAAAGATAGCAGATGCCTATGAAATTGGATAATTGTAGTGTTACAAATAGCATGCAAACTACATACAGCTTGGGAATGACATAAATAGTGTAGAACAAGAAGAGGACCTTGGAGCCATTATTCTCAAGGACTTGAAATCCACGAAAGAGTGAATAAAATCTGAAAATAAAGCACAGAAACTAGTGGAATACATAAAGAGGCAGTTCAAATACAGAAACGAGGAAACGGTGCTGCAGCTATACACTTCAATAATTAGACCTCCTCTTCAATATGCAGTACAGATTTGGTCAACAAGCCAACAACGAAAGGCCATAAATAGATTAGCAGGGGCACAAGCAAGAGCCACAGAGTAAATTTCATCCAACAGGCAAACTGGTTACCAAAGACGACCAGACAGCGTGAACATGCATGACTTTAAAACACGACGATTGTGAGGACAGCTATTAGTAACATTCAAAATACTGAAAGACAAAACAAAAGTAGACGAAAATCACACAAGAAATAATATGTGGGAAGTTTTTTTACACATATGTGACACATGGAAAAAAAACTGCCACCAGAAATTGTAAACTGCAACAGTGTGGAAAAGTTTAAAAGAAAGCTATACAAAATCATTAGGATACTGTGAATGAATATTAAACCTGCTTCGACAGATAAGCTGACACATGATGTCTTCTCGGATGGACTAATAAGTCTTTGGGACATCCTATTCCTTATAACTTTCTCTCTCTCTCTCTCTCTCTCTCTCTCTCTCTCTCTCTCTCTCTCTCTCTCTCTCTAATATTTATAGCTTCCCCATAAGTTTTTTTCTTTCATACAAATCCCCCCACTGCTTACGCACAGCAATGATGGAAAACACCCGAAAAAGCAGCAAGGAAAGGGAAGGAAAGAGCAGCGAGAAGATTGTCCAGAGGTTCAAGATTTTGGAAAAGAAAAATCTCGCCGAAAGGAAGATTTTGATCTACAGTATTATTATTATTATTATTATTATTATTATTATTATTATTATTATTATTATTATTATTATTATTATTATTATTATTATTATTATTATTATTATTATTATTATTATTATATTTAGATGATGAACCTTATTCATATAGAACAAGCCTTCAGGGGCCACTGATTTGAAATTCAAGCCTCCAAAGAATATCGTGTATATTCGAAAGAAGTGCCAGAAGGTAAAAAAAATTCAGAAAGAGATCGGGTACTAGAAAAACAGTCAAACGAACAGATGGATAAATTTGGAATTAAGTAAATTATTAAAATATCAGGAGAACTGCATTAGGGTAGTCATACATTTCACCTTTGCTTGAACTTCTGAAGTTCCAGTTGCGCGACATCCTCAGGGAGGCTGTTCCATAGTCCAGTGGCGTGAGGGACAAAGGACCTCGGGAACTGAGAAGTCCGACAGCAAGGCTCAGTTACTGCATATTAGAGCTGCTGCTCAGCGATCTGGTTACTTTTGGCAGGAGAAGGGGATCATGGATCATTTGTGAATATGAAAGAGCTCTGTTAAAAAAACAACTTATGAAAAATTGATAGACGGGACACCATCCGTCGATGGTGCAAAAATCAACTGTTAATACTGCCTATTAAGAGAAGTAAGTGGTTGAGAGGTGAATTTATTTATTTATTTATAAATAAAACGTAAAACGTCATTTTAACCCAACCTAAACACAGGGGAACTGATTAGATTCTCGCGTCTAAAAACAAAACAGTTTGACACTTAGGAAACGGAAAAGGTTTTCTGGTTACCGGTTGTTCTCCACTCCACATTTTATGGGGGAAAAGCGATCCAGAGCTTCAGGAACGTCCCCCCCCCCCCCCCCCCCCCCCCCCCCCCCCCCCACAAATCTCTCTCGCTCTCACCGGCGGACGCACGCACGAACCTCTGTCCTTAGGTTGGATCAAGAAGAATATTTATCATTATCCCTTCCAAGAGGAAAAGAAAAAGAATGATTGTCTTTTCAAACTGTAGAAAGATGTCGGGGTATTTGCCCTGTTCATATGGGCAAGTGTTTTCTGAAGTCATTTGTCCCTAGAATTGGCATCACTGATTATAGGAAGCCTTTTATGAAGTGGCGTTCGACACCGCACCCCCCTCCCCCTCCTAGATCATGGCGCTTGAAACCGACCATTAAAACTTTTTAACCGTTCTTATCTTGTTGGGGCGGTTTCTCCTGCCTTCTATCTCCTCTTTCTCCAGTATAGGAAGCTACAGAACAAGTCGTCGAAATGTGTATGTGTGTGAGTAAAAAAAAAAAACGTAGATTGTAAAAAGAAGTCTACAATTAAGTAAAAAAAATTACCTATTAATCAAATATTATGAGAAGCGGTTGCTTTTTTGTGTGGATTATAACTTTTTTTTTTAACCACGGGCAATGAAGAAATGGGAAGTTATAAAGCAGAATCTACTATACAGGTATTGTTAAGCCTATCTGGTTTCCAAGAACCTTGGTATAGATTACCTTCAGATGTTGGTGGCTCGAGAAGGCAAAACAACTACGGAAGGATAAGAGCAACTTGAACTTCGTCTTCGCAAACATTTTCGTTTGACTCGACGCTCAAATCAGAGGCGGCGACACCTTCGTCTTCCTCCGTCCGGTTCAGAATCGAGAGAGAGAGAGAGAGAGAGAGAGAGAGAGAGAGAGAGAGAGAGAGAGCTTTGTGATGAAAAAGGGATTACTATAACCCTTCTCTCTATCTCCCTCTGTCTCATCGCAATAAAAAAAAAAACAAAAAAAAAAAAAAAAACTGGAGATGGATGAAGACTGATCGGTTTCTTTTCGTTTGTTGGGAAATGAGATCGTAATTAAAGGCGGCTCTTCCTCGTAGACGAGTGAGATCAGGGACCTACATGACTCTTGTTTGAGGCTTCCTTTCCGCCACAGTCAAAATAAAAGTCATACGCAGCCGAATGAAAGCAGCGAGGAGTAAGGCGATGAAATGGATGATTAATCTGGCGATTCCACCCACTGGAAACTAACAACTAATAATATTAAAAGGTAATATAATAATATTAATAATTGTGAAGATGTTTCACCACCATTAGCGTTAAGCAGAAACATCAGAAACATGCAGTCATGATGGCCTTGAAGATGATAGTATGAGAAGACTTCCAAAGTTAGAGGAGGCGATGGGCTGACATGGAAATGTTCGAACTACAAAATCAAATGAAATTAAATGCCAGATATCATATTCACATTCTTCTCCAATGTGCAAACAGATGTACTTAAAATGATATGCCAACAAGAAAAAACTATATATCTACCAACTGGCAAAGTTATTATTATTATCATTGATCGCAATGATTATGTCTGCCATTCTTAAACAGATCGTGAAAAGAATTCCAATCAGTTTGTCCAAAAGTCCAATGTTTGCTGGTGTCTGAGGTCTGGCTCACTCCTTTGATCCCTGTTCGCAGCTAGAAATTCGAGTGCATTTTATTTTCGCTTCTACGCCATTCATCTCCCCTCTCTATATTCCCCTACTACTCCAATCTCTGCTTTCTTAACCTACACGTGTAATTAACTTTCAGTAACTGAGTGCCACGTGTTCCCCTTGCTCTTACTTGTTCGACTTTTATTTTCACTCTTTCCCCTCCTCTTTTCTGTATAACATTCAGACGGTCGTTTTGTAGGTCTGCCTCCTCTGCTATGAATCCCACTTCAATAATCCACTGCCGTTTCCTGGACTACTGTGAAAACTCCTAACTCCCCCGAAATGAGACATCAAATAAATGAATTAACTCACGAGTTGGGCCCCGTAAATTGATTGACTTTAAAGTTCCCCAAAGCCACTGAATGTTATCGAATGACTAAGATGAATTCAGATTTCAAGAGGCAGGTTGTGAAAGCCACTCATTCCTTGATTTTCATGTGAATATAATCAACACCTCAGGCAGTATGGAGAGGCCTTAACCTGAAAAACAGTTAGCAGATTCCGTAGTTTACAGCTATGCTCCGGAGAGGTTATATAAACCTCATTCAGAAGTTGGCTGAACAGATTTCTGTCACAAATCATTCCGTATTCAACCAAAAAGCCTAACATAAAAAGGTAGTAAACAAAAAAGTTGGTTTTGGGGCATATGTATGGAAAGAAGGTGATCTCTGTTTCTGTTGTGAATGTAAACACGACAATATAACTGGTTTCAAAATGTTTTCTTATTGTTAACACTTTTCATTGTGGATTATTGCATGCGGGTTTTCTATGACAACAAAGGGATGTCCAGGAATATGTGCATCAAAGAACATTATAATTTGACCTGGCTTATGTAAAATTACTCGTGTATTTGCTTCTTGAAGACATGTATTGTCAAGCTCTGTGACGTACGCAGGGCATTACGATTTCTTGTTCCCTAAATCTGATTAACTGGTATCAGTAGGTTTACTGTCTATGACTGAAGGATAATCCTTATTTACTTAACACCACCTGAAGAGCTCTGGCCTCCTAAAACAAGTTATTAAGTCCCTGACTCTAATATCTGGCTCCTATCAACCACCATAAGAATGAAAAACACGCCTGACATAAATTTAGCTTCTGTTGTCGTCCCTGTGATAACAACTCTCTCTCTCTCTCTCTCTTCTCTCCTCTCTCTTCCTCTCTCTCTCTCTCTCTCGCTCTCTCTCTTCCTCTCCTTCCTCTCTCTCTCCTCTCTTCTCTTCTCTCTCTCTCTTTTGGCGCAGATGTTGGAAATCTAATTCTCAGCTCAACATCCTTAACTCCGCCACGTGCAAACATGAAAAAATCCCACCTTCAGGTACTGCCGAGATTAGTAACAGTTGATGCAACCTCTTTCAGTCATTTTAATGGCGTCATTCATAGGGCAGGGAAATTGGTTGAAGAAAACTGTAGAAAAAAAATCGTCGGACGGGAGGTATGGAATGCTTAATGGTGTTTTCCAGCAAGAAATTTCATATTTCAGTTAAATGACGAAAAAAAGAAAATAATTTTGAAGAGCCTACTGGAACAAACCATTTCTGGGAAATGTGCCTCACCTGAGGCGTCGAGTTACGGAAAAATACCGAACAAGAAAGCCTTCCATTGGTCGTTTGCTAATGAACTAGCTTTCTCTCAGAGTTCCGTTTCTAAGAAGGTTTCATTAAAAGTTTTTTTTGTAGTTTGCCATTGCACAAATGAACGACTTCGATGGAAATTATTCATAAACGTTATGGAATGCTAATAAAAGTTCTTTAAGTCATTCTAGAATATCGTCAGTGACTTATGTGGCAGTGAAGTCATTTTAGATGCAAACCAGTCAACTTTCAGAAACCGAGAAAGCGGAGTTAGTCTGTCATTCCTTCGGCCTCAAGACCTGAATCCTCTCCAGTGGAAAGTAGTTGTACATCTGGAAGCATGACTTGATCTTCCAGTCGGCGAAGGAAATGTCAACGGAGTGGAATGAAATTAAGATTTTTATGATCTCTGACTTTGTTTATTTTATCTAATCAGAAACATCTTCCCCCTGCTGTGACACTGGGTCATTCATTTATGTGGAAAATTAATGGTAAATACATAAATAGCAAAAACAACTGAAAGAACATTTACAAGAATTAATCAGTCTATTCATCATAATAAATAAATTGATTAATCAAATAAGACAATGAAGAGGTAATGCAACAATTGGGCGTTGCTTGTGACTCTCAGTGAGGTCACTTGTAATCGTGGCCTGCCACCAACCGGTCAACTTAGCTGTGAGTAATTAATGACCAGTCTCAGTTGGTTTATTGTTAGTCCAACTTTATCCTAAGCTTCATCTGTAAATTGTAAAAAGGCTTCAAACTTAAAATAATGAGAAGAAAATAATTAAAAATCATTTCTTGGGTGCGAGAATGTACTTGCAAATAATTTTCATATAATAATCCTGTTAATAAAAAGCAATAAGTTTGACGGAAGGTTTCCTCACATGACTTTCGTAGAATGAATCACAGCGAACAGAAGTTCCTGAACAATTGCTTCTTGTTGACCGACCGAAAAGGAACAAAGTGGCAGTTACCAGTCATAACTTTCCAACTTTTCCGCAACATTTGCTAGTTTTGGTCACTTTCCCCGAAGCCTCGCCTGCCTCAGCAAGCATTAATGAAAACTCTTCCAGGCGGGGGAATGAAATAGGCGAAGGAAACAAGATCTGAGAGTACTAACTGTCTCTAGTGACTGTTAATGAGGAGGATCTTTCCTTACTGGGATTTTGAGTACAAAGTATTGCCACGTAGAATGGAGTCCCCTCAAAGGGGAAAAAACAATTGAAGGCTAAGACAATGAAGTCAATTTCATTCCTGATCCTCCGTGAAAAAAAAAAAAAAAATGGTCCTTTGTAATTATTTCAGACGTTTGCCACCCGAGAAAGTACCTGATTTGTAATGACAAAATAACAAAATAAAACTGCCCTACAGTAACTGACCTCTGAAGCTGAATTAGACTAACATTTCTAGAAGGAAGCTGATGGAATTAGCCACTTAAGGTTTCATGACGAGTCGTCTGTTGTTGCACTTTAATTCGTGGTTA
>NC_087202.1:144202093-144214217 GCF_015104395.2 Macrobrachium nipponense | reverse complement strand
TCAGTTCACTCCCAAAGATACAAAGGTTTTATTTTCCAACTCGACTTTGGTTGGTCGCATCATTTTCTGGAATGACAGAGTAAGATCCTCTCATTACAAAACAACTTGTTAAATGTCGAAACAGAACCTCTGGAGACGATCCTTTTAAAAGATAACAAAAATGCCTTTTGAAAGAGAACAAAAAAGATATTATTAACAAAGACAGATCATCGCTGCAGAATTATTTCATGATTATGATCCTGAAGATTTATTTTAACAGGAAACGTTTACTATGGCCTTCATTGCCTACAGTCAATCTGGTCCGCTGCTATAGTGGTTAGTGGCATGGCATACCACTCAGATGTCGCGGTTTCGTCTCCCCGAGGGCGATACAAAAACACAGGCTCTGTATCACGAACAGTTACTGCTGCAGAGTGGGGGGGGTCTGCGGTGGGAGGCTGAAATCAGCATTCTGTGGGTACTTGAATTTCAAGTCAATGGCCCCACTGGTGGACTTGTTTTCGTGTGGACAGGTTTCATATACCGAAAATTTAATAATAATAATAATAAAATAATAATAATAATAATAAAATAATAATAATAATAATAATAATAATAAACAATCCTCTCACCTAAAGGCGAGTTGTTAAGGCGCCTTCAGTAACCTCTGTAGGTTATTACAAGACCAGGAACCAACTTAGTTCGTCTGCCTCTCTTTGTGCACGGGTTCAGTGAAGTCCGTAGGGAGAGTCCATTAATTATTTGGATGTTATGTTAGTTTAATTGATTTATTTATTTGTTATGTATTTATTTTGGCATACATGTCCGGTTGCTTTGTTTATGGAATCTGTGCTCACTAAATTAGCTGCATATGCTACATTATCATTTTACTGCAAGAAGATTCGCTGTTTCTTATGTTGACGTCATGATGATTATCGTACAGTTTTTAACGAAGAATATTTTTTTCTTAAAATGTTAGGAACTAATCAAACCTCCATTTGCTGTGGCGTTCACTAAAATTGATTTGCATATGAGATGAAAGCTGAGAAGATCAGCACATCCACTTTGATCTCTTTTGCCGAGTATTCGTTAGTCTACCTTTCGCTTCAGAGTCACGACTTCGACGTTGAACAAGACATCAGCAACTGGAACTTGAAACTCATTGCTCATTCACGCTAAAGGGTGCCATTTTTCCCTTAACTTTTAGAAACTTGGGAACTGCAGCAGGTAGTGCGTGTCTCTCTCTCCCTCTCTCCGGGTAAATTCAAGTCCAGAGATCCCAACCTATGGTGTCGTCCCCCTTGAACATCTCGCCACGTTAATTGGATGCCTTAGGTGAAGACTGCTTCTCCCCAACCAATCGGCCACCAAGTAACTGAGGACGCATGAACGAACACCTGGGTCAAACGACCCTTATACAAGATACATTTTGCTCCTGTATTTGTCCTGGGAGAGTTACCATTTTCCGGCTCCGGAATTTCAGAATAAATTCGCATTCCTAAGATTTTCTCGGCAGTCTAAAGAAAAATTGTCGTACTTTCAGTTATTTGAGTATTTACCGTCAAGATGAGGTTATAGGCTACGTATCATTTATTCCTTTCAACGAAAAGTTTATATATAGACAATCTTTTTTTCATCGGACTTTCTTCCCGCTTTTGATTGGTTAATGCCATGAAAAGCACTTTGACGAACAAATTCTGCTCAAATACATTTTCTAGACAAACCAAATGTTAAATGATAACAATACCAATACCTAACGCCCTGAGGCTAAACACAAACTACCTCACTTATACTTTAAGACTCTACAAAGCTAAGTTGTACTCATTTTTTTCAAAGACTTTCCAAGGAGTTACGGACACTTTCTCCGATATAACAGACAGCCAAAGAAAGCTCCTTTGTGGTCTTTCCACTCCTCTGACAATATTTTACACAAGTGTAGACTTTGCTTTCATTTCTCAGAAAAGTGTCTGTATACTGACTAGTTCTGTTTAGTTTTTGAAGGATACACAAACACATATACATACACATTGGACAAAAGCATATGGATAACAGAGTCACTGGTTTGGTGTGAAAGAAGGGACTCCCACATTCATACTTTAATCGCAGATGACACAAGTGTGCAGAAAATTTCCCAAAAATTAACGGTTACACACCTACAAAAGAGACATCTTTGTAGTCCATCAATTGGTCTGACACCCCTATACCTTGCTTCTTCTCTCTGGCTCTCTCTCTCCTCTCTCTCTCTCTCTCTCTCTCTCTCTCTCTCTCTCTCTCAAAATTAAGATTTTATTAACGTGTTTTAACTGCCGAGATCATATGATATCTATGAGGGACTTCATCCGATAGACGGAAAAACTGATCTAATTAGCTTCCTTTTATCTTAAATGAATCAAGGGAAGTAAAATTTTCAGTCCTTCTCTCGTCCACTTTGCTGAAGGCAAAGAAAGGAAGAAAACAAACCCCAAATCAGGCCCCCCCCCAAAAAGGAAAAGTTTTTTTTTTTTTTTTTTTTTTTCACAGTAAAAGAATATTCCGGGAAAAAACGTTAAAAGAAAAATTATGCACCCCGCCCTACCCCACGGATGATGTAAGACATTCGGCGGCCCCTCCAGAGAAGATCGATGAAAGCACCGCCTTCGAACATCTCATTTTGTGGCGAGTTTCTTCTTTCGGGGCCGAGATCTCCGTCGGTTGGATCTCTCGTGGATGAATATTTCTAGCAGCCACTGAACCGAGGAAAAGGCCAGCAGAGGCCGAGGTGAAAAGTGGCTCTGGAATTCTCGTAAATATTGAGGGCAGGGTATTTTCCCGACCGACTCGACGGTATATATATATATATATATATATAGATAGTATATATATGATATATATATAAGTATATAATATATTATATATATATATATTATATATATATATATATACATATATATATATATATATATATTATATATATATATACAACATATATATATATATATATATATATATATATATATATATATATATATATATATATACATATGTAAGTGTTTACATAATAAAAATATGGAATGTTAGTCCATATATATAAAAGATTGCTTGCAGAATGTGATCAGACTAGAGACGCTAAAGATGACGTAATACAATACAAGTATAGTAGGGCTAAGGTTGACATGCCGTCATCTGTGGTCATTCATTTGTTTTGAAACAGTCCAAGCTCCCTGCTTGAGACAACTACCCCGACCTATAATTCAAACGGCCTACGTGATCTGTAGCGTGTCTCATTTGATGTGTGTTCGT
Organism: Macrobrachium nipponense; assembly: GCF_015104395.2. Taxonomy (NCBI): domain Eukaryota; kingdom Metazoa; phylum Arthropoda; class Malacostraca; order Decapoda; family Palaemonidae; genus Macrobrachium; species Macrobrachium nipponense. The sequence continues at coordinate 144,210,959 of NC_087202.1, read as the reverse complement.
ATGAAACTATGTCATTTGTATGTATGTTCATATGTTCGAACTACTGTCTGCTCCTTCATAACTTGTAACAGAGATGGTAGACAGGGAGAACAGAGTTAGCTATCGTCATTAGAAGACCTGTACCTCTTTACCTAAGCTTTATCATGTAGAGGAATAGGATAGCCATCATCATTGGCAGAAGCGATCAAGCTATCGTTATTGAAGACTTGTACAATCATATCTGATCTTCACCATGTAAAACTTCAGAATAATACATATAGTTTTATATTTCGTGTTTTCTACAAGAACCTCCTCACCATGAGTTTAACACATCGTCGTCATAACCAACAAGATAATACCGGACTTCGTAAATGATCTACAAACCCCAGACACTCCATTGAAGATGGAAGTGCAATACCAACCGACTTAGCGTAATTATCGCTAGTCTAACATTACCTCATAGGGCGCCTTATCATACAAGGCACAAGCCCTAATATTGGTGGCCAGCGTACCAGAAGAACTCTACAATGTCCTACGAAGAAAAACCAGAATAATAAATCATGTATCATAAGAAGTCAACGACGACGGAAGCAGCAGATTCTTCAAGCAACATAGTATCATCGTTAGTGAGCGACTTCAGAAAACAACAAGAACTCTTTAACGACGACGAAAGCAAGAGATTCTTCAAGCAAACTTAGTATCATCATTAGTGAATAACTTCAAGAAACAAAACCGACGTGTCCTTTTTCCTACGACAACGCAAGCTTCGTCTCTCATTAGAATCATTCAAGAAAACATCGTTAGTGAGCGTTTCCGGCACTGCAAGAAACAAACCGAACGCGTCTGCAGCATCGGATCTTTCAAGGGCTCGAATCATCGAAACAACGCGCACGGGGGAAACTGAAGCCAAACCAGGTCATCCACTAAATAGAGAAGGAGGACCAAGGCCGTGTGTCGTTATCGGAACAACACCGTGACTTCCCACAAAAGCAAGCTAAGTACAATTTTTTATTCATTTGGAGTAAACTTTGATGTGTTTCCTTTGCAGGTCGAATTTCGTTATTCCTGTGGCTGAAGTTACGAGACATTCTTAATCTTTATTTTTTTTTTTACAGAATTATCTACATCATTGAGATATTGCTACTGCGAGTTTTTATCTTTGAGTGTCTGTTTCCAGAAGTTCTACTGAAATATCATAATCATATACTATGTTAATTTTATCATATTGGGTGATTATTAATCCCTTACGTAACAAATCATATTAAAACAGTGAATATGCGTTTACGCAGTGGACGTCCCCTGTAAAAAAAATTTATACAGATGCATGGATAGGGTCGTTAAGCACCGTAGTGATTAGAAAGACACACAAAAACAAGTGGAACACCCGTACAAATCTAGATAAATTAGAGGTAACACTATTTCGGGTCATGACAATAAATGCTCTTTGCAAAGTCCCGATCGCAGTTTTAGCCTTGAGTTTTTTGAGTATATAAAATATCGAACCTCATGACTCAAATCAACTTTAAAAATATGGCTGGATTGCAAGGAATAACATGTCTGTAAAAAACTTTCATCAGGCTAAATGCGCTGACCAGGATCCCTCACTATTTCAAATTTTAGCAAAGAATGAAGTACAAACAGTTAATATTGAATGCAGTAGTGATAACTTGTCTTATTAGTAATCGCTCAGTTCCTAATAGTTCGTCATTCATTGCTTTATACGTAACCAGCAACATAATGCTAAAAACACACAATACGTTGCCGATGGTAATAAAGAGAGGATCTTAATTATTACACATAGAAACAGTAGCCCGTTCAGAATCAAACAAGCAAACTCGGTGACTGTGTCACCTAGTCAAGCGGTCAATAGGTCAGTCAAAAACTGCCGAAGTGTTCAAAGCATAGCAAATTCCATACAATAAGCGACTCTAGCAGAGTGGGGGGAAAAGCGATGTGGTTCATACATACCGATATCTTTTTGAATTAAAAAGGATTTTTCCTATGAAACACACGACCGTATAAAGTAATCAGAGCAGGTTTTCGTTTTTTTTTAATACGTAAGTTATTATAAGTAGTGGTGGATAAAGCCCAACTGTACGCGCCGTAAAATTAGAATATCTTGTTTTAATTTCCTTTAGTAAACGTAATATCCTGTATTTACGGACTCACTGTCTGTTGTTCGAACTTCCCTAATGAGAAGTCCGGATAAGCGAGCGCTTACAGATACCTCTATAGTTTTTTTGTTATAAAAAAAAAAAAAAACATTGATCTGTATCTAGCGTAATTGTAAGATTCATCTAGGGGTATACAAAATATTATCTTACATCCTGCAAAATAAGGCGTGTTTATCAAGGGAAATCCTATAAACCTTCAAACATATTAAAATCCGTTTGAACAAAAATGAGACAGTTAATCAAATAATAACTTATATAAAGGGAACCATACATTTGTCTCATAAAATCGTAACATTTGTTCAAATGACCCAACAGAATTCTTAAAAAAAAAACTCCCCACAACCGCAGTCGCACTTTGCACGCAAAATTTCGAGAAGCATGCACCCTCGAATGTCTTAGTGCGTGTCAAAAAGACTTTGCTGGGAAATGAAATTTTAATCCTTCTTCCCCCCGACACTCTGAAATACTAACGATTATCCGCGAACAGCAAAGCCCTAAAAGTATAGCATTACGTTGGATATCCGGAAGTTGATAAGAAATATCGCATTTTTTTATTGTTGCTAATTTTTAATCACGCCCAACCAGTCGTGGATGAATCTCTCTGATAATCCTATCTAAAGTAATATCCGTAAAGTCATTCAAGCAGAGGTGATTCAGCAGAATTTTTTTTTTATCTTCTACCTGAATACCAGGAAGTTTCTCCACTAGCGAGTGATCTCTGGGAGAAAAACGGATGTAATTTAACACAAAATACGGTCTAAGGACCAAACATAAAGCTATATACGTACCTTCGTTATAGACTCTCACTGCAATTTCAAAATAGAGATAAATGACGAAGTTGAAAAATGTTAGTAATAGGAGTCATTAGGAAATCAAATAAGCCCATATAATTTTTTCCCTCAAATGTCAATGCCATAAAAAAAGATCGGACTTTGGCGTATCTGCGGTAGATTTCTGTCGCTTAAACAAGGAAACGACTCCCGATAGTTTCCAGTGCCATGTAGCGACGACATCTTATCTCTGTAGGTTAGAATAAATTTTTTTTCACCAACTTGGACTTACTTAAATGCTTTACCAGATACCATTACCTAAGTGATGGTACCTCATACACCGTTTTCAGCACACTCAGGGGGACATTATCAATTTTTACGTATGCCTCCCGGCTTACGTTGCGCCCCAATTATAATATAGTGTTTGGAGACTTGTAAGGGATACCCTACCTGCATTATATGGTTTTGGTCTTGTAATCTTTTCTAATACCTTAGAAGTACATTCACATAAAGTTAGAGCTAGTGCTACAGAGACAAAGACAAATAATCTCAGAGTAAAAATATCTAAATGTGAGTTTTTTAAAAACCGAAACATGTTGATCTAGGTTTATGTGTCTAGTCAAGGTCTTAAAAGTAGTCCATGGTAAGGTGTCGGCTATTCATAACTTTCCGGTACTTATTAACGTAAAAGGGGGATACAGCACTTTTTGCACTGTAGTGGGTATTACAATCGTATGTAAATATGTAACTCTTCAATCATGACAGCTCCTTTACAGATCTTTTACGAAGAAGAGCGTAGATTTATTATGGTCTTAAAAAAGCATCAACAGGCGTTCGATATCTTAAAAGCGGAAATGCAGCTTACCTAACTAAAAACCTCCCTGATTTAAATAAGGAATTTTTTTTATTGCAACAGACGCCTCAGACCAAGGGGTTAAGAGGGATAACTACTTCAGTAATATGATAAACAGTTCTTCCCATAGCTTTGTTTTTATTCACGTAAACTAAAGCCCTCTGAAAGTAAATATGCAGTAATTAGGCAGGAAGGGCTAGTATCTTAACACTACTAGTCATTTTAAGTTCATAATCTATGGCTATCCTGATAAAGTCCTTACTGAACATGAGTCCTTTACCGAGTTTTTCAAAGGCTTTTAATCACAGTCCAAAAGGAACTCGGTGACAAATGATCATTCAGGTTATTGGAGCCAAGATAAGATATCTACCTGGGAAAAGCAAATATCATAGCTGACGCATTATCCCGCAATCCCGCACCATACAGCAAAAAAAGAACCATTAATTGGACTAAAAGATTATAGAAACATCCGTGCCTATTGTTTTAAAACCGTATCTAAACAAGGAAAATTCCTTAACCCAAGAGATCGCGAGCATTGAATATCTGGGTCGGAGCGCAGAACTGTTACAAACTGAACAAAGCAAGTGTCAACAGCGATAAGCAAAACAATAAACACCAACAATAAACACCTCAAAACGGAAACAGGGTCAGTGGATAGGCAAAAACAATAAACACTTCGAGCAAAACCCTAAAGCAAAAATATATTTATAGTATGTGTATCAGAATAATGTAATCAAATGTAATGTTCTATGTAGGTCTGTGACGAGGAAAACCCGAAGAACACAGCAGTAGACTAACGACCAGGTATTAAGTAATAATCTCTTTCATACCAATCGTCATAAACTGGTTGCATTCCGTCATCCAGTGGTTCCCTAGTATGTCACAGAAAGCCAAATCACTGTTTTACTGGCCTACAATGCTTACAGATATAAAAAGCACATATCTGATTATAAAACGTGTCATGAAAACAAGGGATACACTAAGACACCTGTCAGTTTAAGGGCCTATCCCGTGCCAAATCAATCCTTGAAAGAAAATACGTAGAATTATTAACAGAAATTATGAGTCTGACAGAGGGAATGAACACTTTCCTTAGTGTTAATAGTTCCTTGACACGTTATATAGAATTTAAATAGCTAAAAACAAAAACACCGCAATTGAGTGCGTTAGGAATATTTTATGAGTGCTAATCAGTAAATATGGAATTTCAACACATAATATCTGTGACTCGGGTGGTGTAAATCAATAATAATCTCCTTAACACGTTGTGTGAATTCCTTTCCATTAAGAAAACCAATAATATATTTATCACCCAGAGTCAATCGGTTGGTAGAATACCCGGATAATTAAATAGGAAGTGTCAATGTCTTACGAGTTACAACTCGTGATATTGGATCCGAAACTGGATTATTAGCGGTGTTCTCGCGGTTTTTAAATACCTTTAATCATTATATCTTGTATCTATAGAATTGATGCCGCAAGTAGCCTTATACGGTACGCCGCTAGAACACTTTTCCACATATTCAAGCCAACCATTAATTTATCAAATATATATAAAAAATATATAAATAAATAAATATAAAAAAATAAAATAAATATGGATACAAGTGGAGTCAATAATAATACACTCCGTAAGAAGTCGGAAGGGTTTACAAATTATAATAAAAAAGGAATCACGATAATTCAATAAGCAAAACGTAACCATAGATAATTAATATCCAAATATATATGCGTAAAGATTTGAACTCTAACTTAACGCTTTAGTAATGACAAATAAGCTAAAAGTTCAAACACATATCAAAACCTACTGACATATTGTCTGTCCCGGTGATTTATATTCGTAGTCAATGAAAAAAAAAAAAACCAAAAAAAAAATTAAATAAATAAATAAATAAATAAAATAATAATAAATAAAAATAAATAAAATAAAATAAAAGAGATTTTAAAGTCAGGAAGTCTAGAAGTGAAATGTTATCTATGAAATAATCCTATATGAATCTTATACAAGGGCTAATAATATATATAAGAATTTGTATGGAAACCTTTTTCATATAGTTTGAATAAGGAATATTTAATTTAACATAATTTACAATTATGCAGTTTTCCAACATGAAACTAATATATTGTTCAATTTTGGTACTGTGTTTTTTTCAGACATTCTTCTCATGTGGGTCGAGTGATTAAAAACAAAAAATTTATCCTAAAGTCGTATTTATTATAGCAAGTAACGTAACTCTTAGCTGGCTGAGAGCAATCTCCCTGCCAAGTGACGACGTCATCATTGCCGTATTCAGCATTTGTTCCTTTTAACCTCAATAATCTGCTTACACAGGCTTCATCTGTGTGTCGTCTCTGCTTGCAAAAACAGATTGACTGAGGAAAGGAATGCTTAGCCCGAACTTCTCATGGGCAAGGCAGGACGTTAGGTACAAGTGTCTATCGGTGTGCGCAATGCAACTTGCAATCATTTTAAAATTAATAAACAAAATAAGGAAATAGAATTTCTATAACATCAAAATGAATTAATTTTTTCTGAACCTCATAGACATTAGAAGTATCACGATATGGATATGGATTATTTACTTGCAACATTAGCTTATTACAAGCCAGGTAAATCACATTCATGGGAAAATGTACATTTTCTTGAAAAACCCAAAGTTTTATTTAGAAATTAGTTACATAGTGGGTTTTTTTTCGTTGCATCTCCTACCTATTAATAATGTTTTTTTTTTTTAAAAAAGTTAACCTCAGAGGATGCGCACGAGAAAATTGAATATGAAACTTTTGTTAGGGCACATAGGATCAGATTTTATCACAACTTAATTTCAGTTAGCATAGAGAAATACAGAATCATGATTAATCTTTCTCTTTGACTCTTATGTTGCCTGGCAATCTTACAAATAGCTCCGTTTCACACTTCTTTGTCTAGTAAACTTACTACCAGTAATATCGAATTTTCTTTGGGATTCGTATTGAATATCTGTTTATTTTTTATAATTATGGATATTTTACAGTCCTCAATGACCTGGATAAGGTTCACTCATTGTTAATGCCATGGATAAAAAAGTTTGTACAGCGGACTCTTTTGAATTCCAAATTATCACGAATTCATGTGGGTTAAGTCTGGTCTAAATGGCTCTCTCCCCTCCCCTGTATTTGGATGTCGTCTGAATTTACTTTGCCCTTGTGACAAGTATAATTTCACTTGCAGGCTGATTAATGGAACCTGGTTACAGTATCCTGCAGTACGAGAGGTTTCACCTCGCAACTTCAAAAAATCGTTCGTCGCAGCGGACGACTACAGTCAAGTAACAACCGCCTACAATGTGAAAGGAATTTCATGGACTTCTTCGACCCGACACCGTATCTCGTCGTTAATCTCGTTTTAATGCGGAATGCTCCGGCGGCTGTCGGAATCGATACGAATGGGACAATACTTCCGACAATTACGACCCGAAGGATATTCAACTCTACTTTGCTGGCGAAGGACTCGTGCTGGGGATGTTTTTTTTTATTCATCGCGAACGTATCGTGTAGCTTAGGATGCAGAGAATAAGTATGAGCGCAAAAATAGAACGTTGGACCCGCCCAGGCAAATTTTTCCCCTTGTTTTAACCCTGTGAAAATAGGCCGTTTCATTGGGTTATTAGGTGGTTGTCTGGAACTGTGTAATGGACGAAAAGTTATTCGAACGTTAGTTAAAAAGTGAAGTAGTATAACCTCGGTCATGTATCCTATATATATAAAGTATCATGTATCCTATATATAAATGATCATAAATAACAGAATCGAAATATATTTTTTGCGTGTACGCACTAGGAATCTATATATAAATGATCATAAATAACGGAATCGAAATATATCTTTGCGTGTACGCAATAGGAATCTATTTAAAGTGCACTATATTAATCATAATTATATGAATCCATATACATATGTATAAAACAAATCAGGTAGCCTATAATCAATCTGTTACCTTTATCTTACCAATATCTGCAGTTATATGAGTTAGTATATTGATTAATGTATCAGATATATAACATTTTGCATAAAAATCAAACGAATCAATCAGCATAAACATTAATAATTTTATCAATTCATATATGAAATTTTTTATCAGTTAAAATATGATTTTTATCATATTAATCTTCATTCTATGCAATTATCAGAGTACATTAGTATTTTCTGTAGCATATGTATCTTAATGAGATGAAGTGAAAAACTGTATCATTATATATCCGTGATCACTATTATTTACCAATATCATTGTTTTATATTTTATTACTTGAATCAATTCATGTACACCATGAATTTTTATTTACTAATATATATATATATATATATATATATATTATATATATATTTCACATAGTGTCTGTATCACACTCCTATAAGTCAATGCAAGTCAAGTTTGAGTAATATTCAGTAGCTGGTTTTGGTAGCTGACCGAGCTAATGTAAGTGTTTACATAATAAAAATATGGAATGTTAGTCCATATATATAAAAGATTGCTTGCAGGAATGTGATCAGACTAGAGACGCTAAAGATGACGTATACAATAAGTATGTAGGCTAAGTTGACATGCCGTCATCTGTGGTCATTCATTTGTTTTGAAACAGTCCAAGCTCCCTGCTTGAGACAACTACCCCGACCTTTAATTCAAACGGCCTACGTGATCTGTAGCGTGTCTCATTGATTGTGTGTTTCGTATGAAACCTATGTCATTTGTATGTAGTTCATATGTTCGAACTACTGTCTGCTCCTTCATAACTTGTAACAGAGATGGTAGACAGGGAGAACAGAGTTAGCTATCGTCATTAGAAGACCTGTACCTCTTTACCTAAGCTTTATCATGTAGAGGAATAGGATTAGCCATCATCATTGGCAGAAGCGATCAAGCTATCGTTATTAGAAGACTTGTACAATCATATCTGATCTTCACCATGTTAAAACTTCAGGAATAATACATATAGTTTTTATATTTCGTGTTTTCTACAAGAACCTCCTCACCATGAGTTTAACACATCGTCGTCATAACCAACAAGATAATACCGACTTCGTAAATGATCTACAAACCCCAGACACTCCAT
>NC_087202.1:144189593-144199593 GCF_015104395.2 Macrobrachium nipponense | reverse complement strand
ACGAGAGGAAAGGGGGAGAAGCCCTTGCGTCGACATGTCACTGCAATGATGCCACCAAATAAATATTCCAAAGAAAGTGAGATGTCAACATAAGACCAAAGGTTGAAACTCTGCTCACGTCACCACAGTGTCCTGTGGCCGGTTCACATTTCATCTCTAGCGCTCAGATCCAGCTTTGACCTTTACACTGAGAACATCATTGGAATATAAGATTTTGGCAAAAGGCCAAGCACTGAGACCTATGAGGTCACTCAGCAATGAAAAGGAAAAACCTCAAAGCAGTTCCACCATGAAACAATAATTGTTAGAAGAAGGTGGAAAGTCAGATGGAAGAAGGATGTGAACGTTGGTACAGTAGAAATAATGAAAGAGGTTGCAGCTAGGGGCCGAAGGGAAACTGCAGAGAACCTTCAGTAATGCCTACAGTGCACCACGTGAATTGTACTGAGGGAACTACCCTCCAAAGGGGTTGAGAACATCATTATTAATACAATATAATTACAAAAGATGAAGACTCCTTGACTTATCGTGTGAATCACATCCATAAATAGACAGAGATGCGATTCCAATAAACAAATTATTCGATTAATTAGTCAGACCTTTGTATCTCATAAAATAATTAATTCAAAAGGCGAAATTACAAAAGTAGAAAACTAAAATTAATATTCAGGCTTCTAATTCCGAGCCGTGTTTCCGCTTTAGTCAGAAGTGAGAGTCATTATGCGAATGACGCAACTCATTGTAATGTTAAAGCTGTGTAAATCATTTTTGTTTTAAACAAAATGATTGCCCTTTTCGTTTTTTGGGGAAAAAAAGCATATTTTATCGATAGGGTATTTGGTGACGTTTATATCAGCATACAAATAGCTACCCATCGACATGTGGGAAAACATCAGTAATAACTATCATTATCTGGATAACAAATGAGCATCGGATTCATATAAGTATCGAAACAGGTTTAAAGTGGATCTGTTGTCATAAGGCAGACGCTACATCACTTGAAGAAACAAAAGCTATCGATTATGCAAAATTGTAGGGTGCAGTTGTTCAAAGAACTGAAAGTTCTGACGTGCTGCTGATGAGCCTTTTCTTTCAACGTAAATGAGTCTCATCCTTCCGATAACTGACTGTTTACTTGGCCGATATGTTTCTCTAGTTAATTTTTTGTGGGGCTTTTGTTATTTTATATTTCATTAGTGTTATGTTTAGAATCAGTTATGTTTCGAAATATTTTATACTTTCTTTCAATCAAAAGCACGAGTACAGAACAGCTTTCAAAAAAATAAATATAATAAATAAAACTGTCAAGAAAATAATATTATTACTTTGTATCTTTTATGAATTGTTTTTGTTATCCATCCATTTCCTAGTGTAACACAAAGCAGTCTTTCACAAAATTACTATTTGCTTAACTAAATCTTTAAGTCTGGGCTCTAGTCCATGCATTCTTGAGACTTATAAAAAACAGACAAATTTTTATTTAAAAAAATGTATTTCTTCGTGAAAAAGATGTTTTCGACATCATTAATGAATTGAAAGTCCGAAAGGAAAACAACTATACATTGATTTTCCGTTCTGGAATCGGCAGTGTGTAAGAGAAATTGAATTTCTTATGTTCTGTCCCAGTGACGACGCTTCTGATGAGATTCTGATGAGTAGATTCTCCAATTTATAGTCTCTCTCACATTATGGATATAATTTACAGTTGCATCGATAAATGTGACTTAGGGAAGTCTAATCCACTCAGAGGTTAACTATTTCAGCTGAGGAATCACTGAAGGGCATTCTCCTCGTAAAACCTTGAGGCGTCAGAAAGCTTCTTTGTTATAATTTATTACATCAGCAGTAGCACTCAGTGGAGCTTTTCAGTAACAGTAAAAAACAATACTTATAGTTGCAATAATCACCAGAGTTCCAAAACCCTCCTTTTTACAGCTGCATCAAAATGAACGGATGAATAGTACTTTCTTAGATAAACAAGAAAGGAAGGTGAAATAAAGAAAATAACGATTTAATCGAAATGTGATATCTCCTGAGGACATTGCGAATCAGAGAAAAGATAAATGTTCTCTATAAGTTTACATATTCAAAGGTATGTGATCAACAATACGTATTTCAGTACAACTTATGAATAGGATGATGAGATGTTATGACTATAGACTGATAAAGAATTTACTCAATCATAAAAGTTTGGCAATTATTTTCAACGTAGTTTCAAGTCTAAGTAAAAATACCCTTGAATTTGAGCTAATTTTAGAGAACAATAACAACAAACTTATTTCAATTTGCGTCAATAAATGAATTTTATTAATGATTCATAACATTAGTCCAAGTTGAGTTGCTTCAAATATGGTCTTATGACAAACTGTACCTTATGTGAACTTCTTCTGATGAATCAAATGTGCATAAATCATTTGAAAGGGGAGACGTGAAGCTATATGTGTGCAAAACCACCAGGATACATTTGTTACAATTTATTCAGTTGTTCACGTTTTTAATGGCTCTCAGGATTCATAACGCTTCTGCTACCAAAAATGGAGTTCTGGTGTGACAAGCTCCTCCTTTGAAGGGTGTTGGGGGAACTGATGCGGTTGATTCTGTCTTCGCTTAGCATTCCTGTGTTGTGCTCTAGTTGCCATTAAGTTTTATACTGGACTGTCATTGGTGTTAGAAAACTTCTACATATGAATTCCATTATCTTCAACTTATCTCGCACCAGTTTTCACTTTCCATTGAAAGTATGAATAACTGGTTTTGTTTATTTATTTAAAAAAAACAGTTTATCCATCTTTTAGAAAGAAAATTAATAAACAAATAACAGTTATAGAAATAAATAATAACCACTTCTGTGATCTTGCCATTTTGCTCCGTCATCCTCCTCCTCTCCCTTTGTCTATAAAAATGGTTTTTTCAGTGCCACAATAGCTTTCCACGACAGGTATTCGAGAAACATGACTACGCTCCCATAATGCGCGATGTTGAATTTGAAGCGACTTTGATGTTTGGCCTTGTCTTAAGCCCTCGGCAGATATACAAAACCGTCTCTGTATCGCCTGTCTCGTGAGTGAATGATAATATGTCATTTGAAATATGACATATGCAATGATATAAAACTATTTGAATAAACTGTCGAACCTGCAATTTTCTTGATTATTCCAACTATAGATTTCTCTTTATTTGGACATTTTTGTGCTGTTAATCTAACTGTATGAAGATTTTATTCAAACTGAGCCATGAGGTCTAAGGGTTTGTAAAGGCGGTAACTAAAAATTAGAACATAACCAGAACACCAATGGTGTAATTGCCTCAGTAGCTTGCTTTCTTGGATATATAATTAACAAAGTAATAATGCTTTTGCACACACGAAGAAAACAAAGCCAAGAGCCGGAAGTCTGGCAAACTGAGTCTTCCATCAGACGTTTTCGATGCCTCTCAGACATGTGTCAAAAGTAACACAAACATTTTGACTATTACCATCATCATTTTGAGTTTTAAATAAACAACTCAGATTTAAATTTTAATTAAATCATATTTTTCCCTTAAAAATCGTTAAAAACTCAAACAATTCTGTTGAAAAAACCACAATTGTCAGTTTCTAGTTGTTATTTCTTTTATTAAAACTTCCTCTTATTCAGGCTGACTGTTCACCGCAATTTGGCCCAGAAGACGCTATATACGAAAATGTCAAAAAGACTTAAACACAAGTTGAGATAAATGATGTCATGTATCTTGTACCGAACATGTTTCTGTTTCCCTTGAAAATTCCTGTTATTACATCAGTAAAAATATAGACTTTTTATGATATATGTGTGGACTTCGAAACTGAAAAGACAATGCAGAATATCCTACGCTTTCTCGTTTAACAAACCGCCCCCCCCCTTTTTTTTTTTTCTTTTTTACTTTGGTATTTGTTATTCTGAGGTCCACTTGCTCTTAAATTGCTCATCCTACCATGGAAACCGGACCCTGGCCCCGTCCCTTACTAAATCAAAATTGTGTAAGTAGCAAGTATCAAAGATGAAACATATACCTGAAGGGGTAACGTTTCACAGACTCTTCCAGTTGCACAAAGGATACATCACACTGACCTTTTTACTTACAACACGAATATCTCTAGTAAGGATAAAATAAAACCTTCAGAGGCCGAGGGAAAAGAAAACAAGCAAAGCTCCGGTCGAGACAGGGAAGGCAAACAACAATTCCACTTCCAGGACGATGCTGGAGACTTCGAAGTGATCAACAGAAGAGTCTGGGGAAGGAAATGGGGACTGAAAAGTCTTTTCATTTTATCCCGTCTCTTTGTGTAAACTAATTTTCGGGCTTTCCTCCTTCTCTGTTCTGTAGTTCTTCTTTCTCTTCCACGGAAAAGTGTAACCAGCTTAATCTGCCTTTTGTTAGCAAAAGAATTACAAGAGACGGAAAAAAAGAATTTCTTTTTTTTTTCTGTGCTCAGATCCTCTACTATATTCGAAGAAATCTTAATTAAACACTATTTTTAAACTATGGTACGCCCTTCGATAAGAGCTGTATATTTTTATTTTTGGTAGGTATACAGACACGGATGTTTTCAATGGAAGTATAACGCAGAAAATTCAGGCGTTTTCTTGAAGAAAAAAAAAAGGAACAAAAAAAAGGGAGTTAAAAAGCTGTTGCCTATGCAAAATAACTAATCTTAAATTTTGACGAGCTCTAATATATCTACCGATGGTATGTTTCTTTTGAACAAAAATGTGAAGAAAATATACTTCATGGGAATTAGAATATTGCAAGAATTTACACTAAATAAATATCAAGAGATGGTGAGAACGAAATTACATAACTTAGGATTATGATCAGCAATACATTAAAACACATTAGTTTTCTAAAGAAGAAATATATTATTTAACAACTGTCTCAAGAAAAGTGTCTAATTAGAAAAAGAAGTAATTTTACTAGCAGGGAACAAGCAAAGGAGCTAAAGACCTGAAACAGTTGGCAAAAGTGAAAATGAATTGAAGGTTAATTAATGGAGTTAAACGAGTTCCCTGAACAGATTCATAGATGCTGCTTAATGAGCGCTTGACAGAACAGAGAGGTGGGAAGAGAGCTGCCATCCTGCTACAGAGGTTAAAACAAGGAGAGGGAGAATCAGGAGCTACGCCAGAAATATAGAAATCATCGTAGGAGGAATCATAGTCTCACTAGGATAACTGAGACAAATCTATAATCGATTACTCGTTCACAGTGAAGTTAATTCATTAAATAGAGTTAATTGTGTGTGACTTAAGTTTACAAGGTGAATGAAATCGTTTGGTATATTAAGCTAGCAATAAAAAAGACCAGAATCAGTAAAATTTTTACTATGGTATTAAAAAAAGCCGAGGAATAATTTACATATATTTGTCGGTATTACTTTTTACTACAGGAAATTATTATTTTTTTTATCTCAGTTATAATCCAAAGAAGGGACCAGACGAAGTCCACGGCCATCTTTAAAACCAGGAAGACGAAAGAACGAAGACAGAATCTAATGCCACGAAAAGAGGTCTCATAAATTCATGAATTTTCCTTCTGTCGACTCTCGGCAAATATCATAAATCTGGCCACCAAGGTTTTCAATCCCTTGTCAGTATCGGAGGGAACGCATTTAAGGGTGCGGAAAATATACTCAAGTTGGCGAGTCATTATTAATTTTGCTGTTGTAAATTCTCGAAACACACCGACTCTCAGTGTAACGTCAGAAAAACGGAAGAGGTAAGTCATAAGAAAAGTGAAATAACCAAATAATAATAATAATAATAATAATAATAATAATAATAATAATAATAATAATAATAATAATAATAATAATAATAATAATAATAATAATAATTACCGGTATGATACAGAATATGATAAAAATATCACGAGATTATTTCTTTACTGATAACGTGATAAATGGGAAGATTACATTATTACATTCCCAGAATTAAGTGGCAAAGGACAGTCGCGTTCTCTTAGCTGCTTGTTCAGTTACATCGCAACCACTCACCATAAACAACAGTAATGACTTTACTTGTGATTAAGAACTAACCGTTCGCCGACGGTTTATTGCGCTGTATGTTTCTTCCGAATGACTTGATGCACAGAGGCCGACACATATATACAGCATTGGTGTGATTTAGTTTAATGATTAGTGAAATTAAACCAATGAGTTTTCGTATTTTAAAAAAACAATGGCGTCGGGTTTTGCATTTACAATTTGTTAACAATCAGATAACAACAAATCAAGTTCACATATGAGAAGGAATCAGAGCGCAAATGACCTTTATTGATGTCCCAGCGTTTTACAAACTAAACACAAAGAAGTGACGACTATGCAGAATTATAAGTTCAGATTTTTATTCTTATTATCACAGCATTCACATAAAGAAAAGCATCTTTGTCAACATGGTTGTCAGGGCTCTCAAAGTTTGAGATGAAATTTCCTATATTCGAAATACCTTTAGTAAGGTGAGTTGCCCTGCCCATTATATTGAAGATTCTTTGTCTAAGGCTAAGAAAACGTTTTCCAACCGTAACCACAAGCAGATGATCATAACAAGAGATGCATAACGCCTTCCATATCATGAAAATTTAAAATCAACAGTCGCAGTTAATCGATAGTTAGTTCATGTTGAAGTAGCTTTTACATATGAAAATCCAATCAAATCCGAATTCAGCAAGAATAATAGCCGCAGAATTGGTAGCGATACTAACGCCAATGGAAACATAGGAGTACATATCCCATAAAATGCAAGTTCTGTGATTTATTTTATTTTGAGGAGACAGGTAGGGGAAGGACATGAGATTGCAGGAACATAAAAGGGACTTTGCTCCAAACAGCACTATTCCTACAGAACAGTTTTTAGACTTGATTCGTCAATGTGTCTTATCCACAATATTTTCATCCAACAATGAAGGCTATAAAACAAAAAGTTGGCGTAGCCATGGGTTTACCCTTATCCCTCATACTTGCAAATTTATGCATGGAATTTATAGAAATTGAAATCCTCTCCACATGTGATCCAAATCTAAAACCACTCATTTTGGTAAGATATGTAGAATATGTCTTCGTAATTTTCCAAGGTAATCAAATAGACTTTGAGCAGTTTTTGAGATATGTCCATAGCTTATTATCTTCCATGCACTTTACAATGGAATATGAAGTGGTAAATAAGCTGCCCTCTCTGGATGTTTTGGTATACCATGACCCTATTGCATTTAGTTTTAAATTTAGTATACAAAAAAGTGACTAATGCTGAAGCTTATCTCCACTTCTGTTCTTTTCATAATAATGAAGTAAAGCAAAATATAAAGATAAATCTTATTCTAAAAGCCTTGAAAATATGTGATCCTGAATATATCGATAACGAATTTCATCATATAAAAAAAGTTTTTTTTGGAAAATTATGCTATCCAGAAAATTTCATAAATCATGCTTTCACTAAAGCCAAAAGGATTTTCTACATAAAAAGTAAATATGAATATAAAATGAATTAAAAGTAACTAACCTTACCATTTAATCCTAACTTACGAAATATTAGGAAAACAGTTAATGTCATTTTAAAAAAGAATATAATAGGGAAAGCTTGCATATTAATAACACCAATAATCTAGCCACCTCTGATACTGCCACTGGCTCATCTTCTTTCGTTCAGGTAACAGGGACACACCCAGTGCCCCTTGCTGCAGGCTCCCAAGCTGCTGTGGACAACAGTCCAAGTGATTCAACAGCTGAACCGCCACTTCGAAGATATTGGCGATTAGCTTGTTTGCCGTTGGAGAATGAGGGGACAACGTGAAGAGTCAACTACCCGTCTTCAAACAACCTACTTATAAATTAGTCAAAAAACAAAGTTTTTGTATAGTCACTGTGTGTAATTATAGTCAGATTGACAAGGAGGACCGTGCAGGTCATCGAAAGCTTTCTGCTTTGTATTTTAAATAACAAAATCAAAACAGACATACTATTGTGGATTTACTCTTCCATTATTATGATTATTATTTATTTATTATTTAATTATTATTAATTTTATTATTATTATTATTATTATTATTATTATTATTATATTATTATTGATAAATTTCTCTACCACTTTCCCCCCATTATCTATAGAATCACCTCCCCACAACGGCTTGTGTGCATTAAAATCGCTTAGAAGCATGAATGGAGATGGTAATTGATTTAACAATGACTGAATGTCAGCCACTGAAAAAGCAGATCTAGGAGGAAAGTATATGGAACAGACAGTAATCTGCTTGTCTAAAATTAAAATTTTACTTTAGTGGAAGCGCCTGTTCAAATTGTAGTAAGGGGTACTTGAGTGTATTCCAAAGATTTACTCACAATAATAGTAGCTTCCCCACGTGCATGGGCACCGGCAGGAGGACCCGAGGGGAACATCTCATAGTTAACCTAGGATTAAAAAACTCTGGGCCTAATTTGGTTTCTTGCAGTCATACTATACTAGGATTCTCTCTTAACAAGGCTTTTAGCTCTTCTGCACGTGTACGCAGTTCTTTAAATTCCATTACAGGTTTTCAAAAGATGCCATTAAAGGGATCTTTTTAGTTGGCTGACCAAATGAGAATATGAAGCTCTTGAAAGAGAAAGCTTGCCTGATGGATATTTGGTCATACTAGTCTTTCTTGGTGGTCTATTCAACCTCTCAGAGGAGGAAGACTTTTTGATGGCATAATTTTACATTTTCCTTGCCTTGTTTGGGCAGGTTACAGAGGAGATGTGGAATGGGTACGTAAGCTTTAGAACTTGCCATTTCATATTAACATGATGTACATCTGCTACATGAGATACTGAAACCGGCAATCTCTCATGTAGAAGATTCCCTAAATCTGGGAGTGAGATTGCCTGGATGCCTCTAAAGATGACGCAAGGAAGGTTTTCTGAAGAAGTCTGAAATGCCCCTAAAGAGTGGGTTTGAGAAGCTCCCTCAGAGGAAGCTTCTGGAGCTTGAAGTATTTCAAACTCTGAATCAGGAAGCTGATTCTTTCGAGGGATGGAGCTCCTCTGCCTAGGCTGAGGAGCTAGATTACTTATAGAAGGACGAGATTCCTTCCTTGGTGGTGGTTGTATGGGAGGGAACTAATACTATACAGTTTCACCATATCACTATGTTTAGTTGTCCTAGCTAAGAGTTACTTTGCATATCCCACACTTACGTGCTCTGCATGGGCTTTTAAGCAAGCTCTTGTTTATCCTTCTAAGGTTCCACAATTCTTATTCTCTGGGACTATGTTTCTTCTTACAGTTAATACAATTCACTGTCTTGAACACTCATCATGCTCTGGAAGACAGCGTGTGCCACAGAGCTTAGGTCTTATACATGCATGCTACAAAGTGTTCAATTATTTTGTTATCATGGTTTTTGGAGTAATATAACGGGGCGTTTTTACTAATGAACACAAGATAGTCTTCCTAGACTCCTTAAATTCAGAGTAGGCAACCAAAGCCTCTTTATAATCTAAAAAAGTTATCCAAACCTGCCAGGAATGAAGCGTCTGCCAATTTTATTCCTATTTTCTAAATAGCTCCATATTTACTAAATTCCTCATTTATTATTTCGTATCTCATATCAAATAGGAAAGACTCAATGAATAAGGTAGATTTATCTTCCTCAGGCTTAATACTTGGGCAAATAAATGGTTCCTGAGTTACCATCAATTTTTTTTTGCATTTTCAGCCGAATCCAAAGCAGATGTCTCATGTCTCGAAGTCAATCCAAGGTCATCAACATTTGGAGGATTTTCAGTTTCCCAAATGGGTGCAGAGGTCTTCATCTGTGCCAAAACAGTATCATGAGAGGGCCCGGGGGAATTCGAATCTTTATTGATACAACTCATAAAGATCGAATAGAGAGGAAAAAACAAAAAACAAAAGTAAACCTGAAAAACCTAACAAAGATATAATCAGTCTTTCCTGGAGTTTATTCCACCACTAATGGCAGGGGAGGGCACAACATGATTAGAGTGGCCCGAGTGT
>NC_087202.1:144132093-144184593 GCF_015104395.2 Macrobrachium nipponense | reverse complement strand
TAACAAAATGGAAACATTTAAAAAGTTCAAATCTCCTGGCATGGATGGGATTAAACCAAGAGAGATGAAAGAGTTAAAAGAGGAGATAGTTCCTCACTTGTATAAACTCTACAGAAAAACTACAGCACAAAGAAGGGCACCTAAAGGATGGACACTATACTCTGTTTTTTTTCCATCTGTCCATCCGCCTGCGGTGTTTTCGTATGGTAACACTGCGTCCCAAGCTTTAAATAGTTACGCTATGTGTAAGTTTTAGGTAAATAAAGGATATTTTGGTGTACATTTCCAACTGAAAAGTGTTCTAATAATTTACTGTATGCGAATTGCATCGTTAATAATCGAAATAAGATATTGTTATTATTGTTGAATGTAAGTATCTAAAGCCTGGGACGCAGTGTTACCATACGCAAACGCCACTGGTGGATGGACAGATGAAAAAAAAAAAACAGAGTATAGGTAACGTGCCCCCAGTCTACAAAAAAGTTCCAAGAGAAGAGCCAGGAAATTATACACCAATCTGTCTAACGTCTGTCCCTTGAAAGATTTTCGAGTCCGTAATAGCAGGTCGAATTGTGGATCACATTGATAGAAACAACCTGCTATTAAATAGTCAACACAGGTTCAGAAAAAAACAGATCCAGCCTATGAAACCTCTTGGAATTTTGTCATAACAAGCTTGGTATTTACGACAATAGTACAGCAATACATGTACTCTACTTAGATTTCCAAGAGGCCTTTGACAAAGTTCCACACAAGAAACTGATGACAAAAGTTAGAGCTTTAGGAACTGTAGGAGAAATAGCAGGCTGGATCGAAGACTGGCTAACTAAATAGAAAACAGAGTCGTAATAAACGGTGAAGAATCAGAATGGGCAGATGTGACTAGCGGAGTTCCTCAGGGTTCTGTCCTTGGCCCAATCTTGATTTTAAATTGCATATATAACATTGCTGTAGGCTTAATTACCAGGATGGCCAGATTTGCAGATGACACCAAACTAGATGTAAATGCTGCCGACACAAACAGAGTTCAAAGTTTAAGAAATTATTTTAGGAAAATAGGAGAGTGGTCAAAAGATGGCAAATGCCTTTTAACTTGATAAGTGTAGTGTTGCAAATAGTAACACATAACCCTCATGCCAACTACATGCTGCTTGGGATCGACATAAAGAGAGTAGAACAAGAAGAGGACCTTGGAGTCATTATTCTCAAGGACTTAAAATCAACAAAACAGTGAATAAAAGCTGAAAAAGAGGCACAGAAACTAGTGAAATATACTAAGAGGCAATTAAAATACGGAAACGAGGAAACTATGTGGCAGCTCTACACATCAATAGTTAGGCCTCATCTTGAATATGCAGTCCAGTTTAGGAGTACAAGCAAGATCCACAAAGTTAATTCTATCCATCAGGCAAATGGGTTACCAAAGACGACTACAGAGCCTGAACATGTATGCCTTAGAAACACGACGACTAATAGAAACATTCAAAATACTGAAAGGCGCAACAAAAGTAGACAGTAATCTATTCACGTTAAACGAAAAACACACAAGAAATAATTGATGGAAACAAACTAGAACTGAAGAGATACAACACATCTCATTGTGGGAACTTCTTTACATAAAACATATGTGACACATGGAATAAGCTGCCACCAGAAGTTGTAAAAAGCAACAGTGTGGAGGATTTTAAGAGACAGCCGGACAAAATCACTAGGACATTTGTGAATGCATAGTCAAACCAGCTTCTACAAATCCTTTTAACACGCACACACACACACACTCTCTCTCTCTCTCTCTCTCTCTCCATGCAATATGTGTTATTATCTTACTTTTATGCAGACTCCCCCTATTGCTCAGGCATAGAAACAGAAAAGTGAAGAGTAAAAGGAAAGAGGCACCAGAGATGTCCAGAGGTACAAGATTTTGGAAAAGAAGAAATCTCGCCAAAACGAAGGATTTTATTTACATTATTATTATTATTATTATTATTGTTATTGTTGTACTTAGGAAGCAGACCCTCTCTCAAGCATACTTTATTAAAAGTAATGGCTACTTCAGCAGCATTACACTTGTAGAGATTCTTCTCTATTTTCCAAATAGCGGCTTTTTCCGTGCTACTTAGACAGGCTAGTAGAGCGCCTATGGAGGTCATGATCAAATACAGAGTCAAAATTGGTGTATATATTTGAATTTTACAGATAAACTATGATACCATAGTTATCAAAGTCATTAACGATATATATATATATATATATATATATATATATATATATATATATATATATATATATATATGTCTCTCTCTCTCTCTCTCTTTCTTCTTCTCTCTTCTCTCTCTCGCTCTTCTCTCTCTCTTTCTTGAAGCAAGCGAGCTTTCGTCTGGAGCTGCCAGACATCCTCGGGCTGGGAAGCTGAGGGTGGACTGATCTTGAAGCGTTGTTGTTGTTGGAGATTAAGCCAGCCTTGTGCTGGCACGGGCTCTTGCTCCTAGAGCAGCCCGTAACTGGAATATCTGTAAAGATACAAAAAACAGTGCTTTGGCGGTTAGTTTTGGAAAGGAGATAGGGTGACAGGCAGGATTGCAACCCCTTTGAACCTTACGGTACCCATCAGTAGGAGAGAAAGTTTTATAGCAGTGAGACTTCAGCCTAGCTGAAGAGTGCTGAGTAGGAAGAAGGAAGCGAGTTTTTAGTTTGAGGGAAAGAGGCGTTACCTATAAACATTTTAGGCACAATATATATACATGTGTGTAGCATCTGAAAATATTGCAATATATTCACAACCAACATTAAGCAAGTATTATAGTATATATACATGTTCATGCATACTCACACTTATACATATGCTCCCAAAGATGTTTATGACTCCCATTGCAACCAGTGAAGTAGAGGATTTGTGCATTGTGTGGCTTTCATTGGTTTTTGTTTACAAGACAATAGGAGATTCCCATGTGTCTATGGAGAAATGCAGTGTGATTTCATCTTTTTACCTGGGAGGGAGGTGGGGTGAGACATTAGGAGAGTCCCATGTGTCCCTATGTTATTTAAGATGTGTCTGGTGATCTGTGCCGGTGTCAGCTCTATTTCAGTTAGGTTCGAGGGGCTGGATTGCCTCTCGGTCACAGTACTGACATAACCTGCCCTCATTTCCTATCATTTGCCAGGTGCAGAGGTATCCTAGCCTTAATCTGTGTGTGATGACTGAGAGTTTTCTAGTGGTTTGTTTTGTGATGTCATGCGGCGTTAGATTTGTGACATCCACATACCACTTGGACGTCCTTGACTCTTGTAGATAGTGACGTCGTACTTCACTCTCTTCTTGGAGTTTGGCGTAGCTTTTTGCCATTTCCTTTAGGTGTGTTATGGATGGTTGCACTTTTATGCTTACTGTACTGCAGCTGAGGGCACTTTTGGCAAGGAAGTCAGCTTCATCATTTCCCTGGATTCCCACATGGCTGGGTATCCAGTTTAGTGTGACTCTCCTGCCAGCAGCTTGATGTGAATGGCCAATGATTTTATGGCTGTTATCAGTGTCATATTTTCTTTTGGATTTGTCGCTTTGATAGCGAGTATTGCTCCTTTGGAGTCAATATGCACTGTTGTGTGTCCTTCTTTTAAATTGGAATTTTCTAAGGCTTTTAAGATTGCCATTAGTTTCCGCTTGTAGTATGGAGGCGTTGTTGGATAGCCTCCAGCTTCCTTTGAAGTCTTGGGCAGCCACTGCTGCTGCAGTTGCTGGAGCTTCTGGGTCAACTGAGCCATCAGTGTAATATATGTTTTTCAGCTGCTGTGTTCTCGATTGCTTCTTCTGCTGCAGTTTTCATTTGTGCTGCTGTGCACAGTGCTTTGTTTGCCGGTAGTATTGTGAAGTTATACCGGATTGGGTCTTCGACCCAGGGAGGAGGTTTTTGGTATCCCTCAGGTGGGACATCTTTTGTTATGTGTTTCACTGTGTCCTGCATACCCAGTTCTCTCAGTGTCTGGAGTATACTGCCCGCATAGGTTTTGGGCGTGTCTAGTTCTTCGTGCAGGTTTATACACGCTTGCATTTTGTTTTTGTGTGGTCCATTTCTGTCGTTTCTGATGGTTTTGCACAGAATGGCAATATTTCTTTGGCCTATCCTGTGCTTGAGAGACTGCAGTTTGCGTCTCTGCCCTCAAGAGACAAATTCTTGTCCACATTGGGCTCCAAGTATAAGTCTCATTGCGTTGTTTTGGATGACTTCCAGCCTCTGCTGTTGATCCTTTCTGAGATTTGTCAGGACTGGTGCTGCGTATTCTACTTGTGCTCTGATGGTTTGTATGTAGAACCTCCTGAGCAGATGGTATGTCGCACCTTCTTGCAATGATGTGATTTTCTTTAGGGCATTAAGCCCTATTTTTGTTTTGGCTTGGAGGAGCTGTATTTTGCTTCTCAGGAGATAGTGGAATCTGCAATGCAGACTCCCAGATATGTGTAGCTATCCACCCAGTCTATGACGTCTCCTTTCAGTAGAAGGTTGGGTGGATTTTGATCATGTTTTATTGCCATGGCTTTTGTCTTATTTCTGTTGATTTTGAGTCCCAGTTGTGTGCACTTGTCCTCAAGTTTTTGCAAGGCTTCTTGCATCTTTTGGAGCTGTCTTTGAGGGCCGGAGCTGACGATGCAAACATCGTCAGCATATATGAAGACCTCTACTCCTTGTGGTAGCTCGAGACAGGCTACATTTTCCATAAGGACATTGAATAAGAAGGGGCTTAGAATGCCCCCCTGTGGAGTGCCGTTTTCAAGAGAGTAGTATTCTAACATTCTGCCTTGGAACACTACTCTTGCTTCTCTGTCTTGCATGTATCCTTTTGTCCATGTAAGCAGGTTGCCCTTGATCCTCTTTCTGACTATGGAGGAGAGGATGGTTGCTGCATTGGCCAATTCATATGCCTTTTCTAGATCTAAGAAGACCACTATGGATTTTCTGCCATTGATGGCACTTGACACATCTGTGAGGCACTCATGGGTGCCTACTCCTTCCTATAGGCATAGAGCCTATGGTGTAGGGGCCCTGCTTTCCATAGTAGTCTGTTCAGAACCATTCTTTCTGCAACCTTTTCAGTGCAGCTGATGAGGATATCGGCCTATATGCGCCTTCTTCTTTGGCTTAGGTATTGGTTGTGTGTCTTGCTGTTGCCATTTCTTTGGCCTGGTGTGCTCTGCATATGTCCTGTTTACCAGGAGTAGATATACCTGTTTGGCAGGGTCTCCCATGTGTCTCAGCATGCTGTAAGTGATTGCATCTGCTCCAGGGGCTGTGTCTCTTTTCCCCTTGCTGAGCGCACTGTTTAGTTCTTCTATAGTGAAGGGTGTGTCTGTGTCATCAGGTGTGTTGCAGGCAGTATTGATTTCCCTCCATCTTGCTGGGGAAATTTCATTTATTTTTTCCCGTGTTGTTTGGGGAAGGTTGTGGGATTTTGTCCTTTCTGCGAAGTTTCTGGCTATATTGTCAGCTTCTTCTTGTGGGTTGGGGTGGATGCTTTGCGCTGTTCTTCCTTTCCCTGCAATTTTTGCAAGGAATCTCCAGATCTGGTTTACTGGAGTTTGTCTGCTGATGTTTGCACACCAATCATACCATGCCTGTTGTTTAATTTCTTTTGTCTCTTCAGTTGCATGGGCTATTACCTCTCTGAGAAGTCTGTGCATCTCGTCAGATGGTTCCCGTCTGAAGAGTTTCCGCACTCTGTTGACTCTGGCATTGAGTTCTTTGACCCTTTCACAGTAGTACCATGCATCTTTGTGATCGATCTTGGATCGTTTGATCTTTGGCATGGACATGTTTGCTGCCTCTCTGAGTTTGCTGATGAACTCTTCATAGAAGAGTTCTATATCGTTTGCAGGGTTTTCAAGGTAGTTCCTCGCCCATCTCGTCATTATGGCTTCAAATGTAGCCCAGTTTGCAAACTTGGGGTTCCATCTTTCTGGTTGCGGTGGTATGGGGGGCAGCTTTTTGAGCCGTAGGCCAATGTCAATGGCTATGTGGTCGCTTGTGAGGGTCTCGTGCAGCTTCCATGTTGCTTGCTCCTTTAGGGCGGAGTTTGTGAAGGTAAGATCTAGTCTTCCTCCTTTTAGGTGAGTTGGCTCTCCACTGTTTAATAGGCACACCTCTGGGAATTCACATGATAACTGGTGTAGATGTCTTCCAGTTGTGTTTGTTTGTTGTGTAGAGTTCAGGCTTGGATGATGTGCGTTGAAGTCTCCTCCAATTAGTGTGTTTTCCTGTGTCGCTGCACTGAAGAGTGCTTCCCCTTCGAATGTGTTGTCCCGAGCCCTGTATATGTTGTGTACCGTCAGTGTTGTGTTTGCAAGTGTGAGTTTTACGCTGAGTGATTCTACATCATCTCCGCAAGGGATGTTGTCTACCTTCTTTGAGGGGATTGTGTATTTAACCAGGGTGATTAGTCCTCTTTTAGTGGTCTGTGTATGATGTTTTTGTACACCTTTTGGACCCAAACTTGTACCCTTTAAATGAAAATTTGGCGTTTTCCCTTACAAGTGTTTCTTGTAACATTATGATGTCATAGTTATTTGTTTGTGTGTGTGCTTGCAGGAATGCGTATTTATTGTTTGCAATTAGTATGTTCCACTGGAGGATTTTTATAGTGTCTGTGTCTCTGCAGTCATTTGTGTTGTTGTTGTTTCCTAACTCGTCATTTGCACTTGATGTGCCTTGACTACCAACTCTGAGGTTGGCCCTGGCACTGGAGATGTACCTGGTACTATTACTTGGGATGAAACTGACACCGGGTGTATTTGTAGTGCCATTTGCACTGTTGTTGTTTATTAGTGTAGGCATGGTGATGCAAAGAGTCCTCTGGACGTTCTTATGCACTTGTCAACGACTTCTTTCGCTATTTCCTCTGAGAAGTTTGATCCTGTTAGTTCTGCAAACTTGAATAACATTTGCACCAGTAGATTTGTGAGGTCTTGAGTCTGTGCGATGTATTTGTCTTGTTTTAGTTCTGGGTGAACTTCAAACCTGTTGCTTTGTGGGGTAGGAGGAGGAGGGGAGACTGGGTTATATGGCTTTAGGGAGCAAGGAACAGTGGAGCTAGTTTTAGGATTTGGAGTGAGGAGGATTTGTCGGGTTTTGGGAACAGGAGAGGTTAGGATGTATGTGTTAGTCGGCTTGGCCGATTCTGAGAAACTGATTTTTCTTCTAGTGTTTGTTATTTGTTTCGTTGGTGTGTGTTGGTCTGGGTGTGGTTTGGGGAGTGTTTTGTGTTCCTTTTTCTGAGGTTGAGGCTGACTTTGAGTCCTGTTGGGTCTAGGCCCTCTTGAAGCGGTGTCCGTCCTCGTTTATATTTGGAGTTGACAGCAGGGGGCCCGCCCCATGCTGATCTACTATTGGCTGGTGGCGGTAGGTCTTCTTTTTCATTGGTGGCTTGAACCGGGTCTCAAGCCACTTTCCACACGTTGATGGTTGCGATACTGTAAGTCCTGCAGCCGCCTAGACCTCCTTAATGTCGCGGTTACGTCGATGGGCGTTTCGCTATGCTGCGGGACGTCACGGCTAACTTGATTATGGTTGGCTGCAGGAGTATCTCCCCCAGGATAATATCAAGCTGTATTATAAAGCCTTCATGAGTTCACATTACCGTGGAGAAGAGGACTCAGTCAAGAAAATTATTTCTGAAAATGTATCCCCGACCGACGACACCAAAAAAAAAATATCGAACCTAATTATCTACTACCAGAATCGGAGGACGCGCGACCTTTATTATGAAAAATAACCCTCTCCACAGGTACGAGACCCCCTGAAGCAGACGCATGTGGTGTACCAGTATACATGCCCAGTCCGCGGTTGCAGCGGCGCTTACGTTGGTATGACTACCATGCGCCTGTCGAAGAGACTCTCATGCCACGCCCAAGAGGGGGCTATCAAAAATCACGCACGCACCAAACATCAAGAGGCCATCTCCCGGGATGTGATCATCCAAAACACGAAGATCATCGGGAAGGCCCCTGATGCCCGTCGGTTACGCCTGCTGGAGGCGCTTCTCATCCAGCAAGTAAAACCTACACTAAATACGACGCAGGAAGAATTTCTCCTCCCTACGAGTATGAGAAGACCTGCCACCAACAATGACACCACCGAGCACGACAACTCCACGGAAGACAACGCCCCCGAACGAGATACTCCTGCAGCCAACCATAATCAAGTTAGCCGTGACGTCCCGCAGCATAGCGAAACGCCCATTGACGTAACCGCGCCGCTAAGGAGGTCTAGGGCGCTGCAGGACTTACAGTATCGCAACCATCAACGTGTGGAAAGTGGCTTGAGACCCGGTTCAAGCCACCAATGAAAAACAAAGACCTACCGCCACCAGCCAATAGTAGATCAGCATGGGGCGGGGCCCCCTGCTGTCAACTCCAAATATAAAACGAGGACGGACACCGCTTCAAGATCAGTCCACCCTCAGCTTCCCAGCCCGAGGATGTCTGGCAGCTCCAGACGAAAGCTCGCTTGCTTCAAGAAAGAGAGAGAGAGAGAGAGAGACATATATATATATATAGATATATATATATATACATATATTATATAATATAATATATGTATATATATATATATCGTTAATGACTTTGATAACTATCGTATCATAGTTTATTTGTAAAATTCAATATATACACCAATTTTGACTCTGTATTTGATCATGACCTCCATAGGCGCTCTACTAGCCTGTCTAAGTAGCACGGAAAAAGCCGCTATTCGGAAAATAGAGAAGAACCTCTACAAGTGTAATGCTGATGAAGTAGCCATTACTTTTAATAAAGTATTATTATTATTATTATTATTATTATATTATTATTATTATTATTATTATTTATTATTATATTGTAAATCGGAAGAAACTCTCTTTAAAACTTGTTTCATTAAAGGTTATTGCTACATCAGCTGCATTAATTTTATAGAAGTTATGCTCTATTTTCCAATTATGGTTTTTTCATTGTTGCTTAAACTGGTGAACAACGCGCTTGTATATATGCACACATACATACAAGCATTAAGCTACAAAAGTCCTTTAATATCCAATTTACTCTATTCGGCATTAATATATTTTCATACATGTTAACCGAAGGCTGTGGGGTTTAAGGCTTGTCATTGCAGTTCTGAGTTCTTGTTCTGTGATTCGAGCCCCTGGGACGGCATACTTTTTATCAACTACAAAGTTCCGCTTCAGTTAACACAGATGAAAATATATTAATTCCGGAGGTAGAGCGAATATTAAAGGACATTTGTAGCTTAAAGCTTATATAATATATATATATATATATATATATATATATATATATATATATATATATATATATATATATATATATATATATATATATATATGTATATTTATAAATATATATATATATATAATATATATAATTATATATATATTATATTTTTATATATAATATATATATATATATACATATATATATATATATATATATATATATATGTAATATATATATATATATATATATATATATATTATTATCTATTATATATATATATATATATAGATATAGATATAACCCAACGCATCATCTTACTCCATTTATTCCTGCAGAAATTCGGGAGTAAATCCGCGCATCGTCCGGCATCCCGGGACCTCCGAGTAAAATCATCCAATCGCGAATTTCTGTCCACTAACTCTATTTACAAGCCATTCTCATACAGCACGTGGACTTCACAAGTGGTCACCAAATCACCAAATAAAAAGGGAAAAAATTTTGCTGGAAGTGTGAAACGTTAAGCTGTTTCGGGTTGACGTCTCCATCAGTTCGGGAAGGAAAAACGATCGTATAAATCTAGAGACGACGTGAAATACGAACTGCGCTGCCTGGCAGATTCAACTCCGATGACAGACTGGTTTGACACATCTCTCCAAATAAGGCAAAGTCCAACTGGCTTTAGCAATCAATCAGGGGTTTCAACACAGATATTTTACTATTGATCTCGGTGTGTCTGCTTTTGATACATATGTATCTGAATTTCACCAAGGTCGATTCGACAAGAAATTATATACATATCTCAAGTTGAGAAATGATGACATATATGTTTTTAAACGAGAAAATTATGTATATACAAGCTTTTAATTAAGCAAATAATTACATATAAACATTCATATACGTATGTACATTCATAGATACATACATGCATGCATACATAAAAAGCACTGTCAGTCTTTATTTGAAGTTATTTTCGGAGCTAGCAATCAGATGCCAGGCAATTCGCTGTCTTTACACAGAGGCATTTCAGCGAAGAAGCTACGCCAGAGGACAGCGGCAATCTCATCACATACAGGCGCAATTCTGGTAAAAAATATGAAAAGCAGGAGGTGGAGGGTCAGGCCCTTGAAAGCCATATATTTATAAAATAGTTGTAGGCAGTACCTACATTACGTTCCAAATTGTTGTTTATAATCTCAAATATTTATCGGTTAGATATTTGTTCATCATGCTGGTAAAAAAAGATTTGTGCTAAAACCGTATATCAACAGATGTATGTAAATGTATATGCGTATACATACATATAAACAAATCATATATATGTGTGTGTGTATTATATATGTATATCTGTCTGTTCTAAATCATGTAAAACATTAACAGTGTCATATATTGTGAGCTCTGCATTGTCTTGAGCTTCGAACGAAGTGAAAGAAACTAAAGACACAGCATCAGGTGGAGCATCAGGCGAAAAACAGTTCATTTTCCGGGATTATAATGCGAGACGTCAATGAAGTTTCTCCACCGGATGAGAAAGGAAAATGGGGCAATGAACGAGGTTTTTTGCAATCAGAGTTAACAAGGCACTTGTAAAAAAATTGAATGATATTGGATTCTAGAAATGATGATGATGATGATGAAGATAATAATACATCTACCTAGAGGATACAACCACCATCCCTCACCAACAGAAAGGCTGCAAAAGGAAGTATATATATATATATATATATATATATATATATATATATATATATATATATATATATATATATATGTGTGTGTGTGTGTGTGTGTGTGTGTAATATCATGTGAGTGTATGTGTCTGTGTGTACATATTTACACGCGAGTGTTTATCTTGAGATTGTTAAATAAATTTTTGCGTTACAACAGCTTTGCTGTTTATGTCTCTAAAGCATCTCCAATGTCATCATATTCCGTTTCCTGTCACTTGCTAACCAAGTTGTAAGTTCAAACTTGCATTTCACATAACTTCATATTATAGTTTAGTAATATAGTACATCCTGATGTCCCTTACACGTAGCGGCAAAAATGATGGCGATGAAATGCCATTTAAATTTTAAAAATATATAGGAATTTAAGAGTAAAGCTGTTCATAAAACACTTATGCCAGTCTTTTAAAAGAAAATTTAGGACTTTTATAAACCTCGTCTGAATATTCTTAAGGTTTTATAATTTTGGACAATGATAATTATTTTTTTTATTTTTTTGAGGGCAGTGGGTCTTTCACAGTTCATCAACAGTCCATCACTTTTCTAATTATATTAGCTGTTAATAAAAGCATGTGCTTCTACCCGAGTCCCGGAGTTAGTTCTGCCTTCAGTTTACCGATGAAGTGTCATTTTCTTTCTTGTCTTCTGATCTCTGCTGCAGAGCTCTTTCTTATTCCACTCAACTATCTGTGAATTGTTTTTGGTTTTATCCATCAGTCAGGTGTGGTCGATGTGCTTGTGTCACCTTGTCCTTTCCATCTGTAGTCCCAGAATAAGTTCCCCTGCTCGGTTTCTCTCCTTTCCTCAGGTTTGTGCTCGTACCACTTGTTGCTGCTGCATGGTGTCCCATATATTTGGCACAGACTTGAGTGGAGGGATGTTGCCACTGCCTTTTTTTTTCTAACCCCGTAGGATGTGGGTAGTGCCATCAGTGTACCTGACGTTGTGCACAGTAGGCATTACTCGACGTTCTTTGCAGCGTCCCATTAACCCCTAGCTGCCACCCCCGTTCATTCCTTTTAATGTACTTCCGTTCATCTCCCCTATCTTCCATCATAACTTCCCACCCTCTCCTAACAATTGTTCCATAGTGCAACTGCGAGCAAACATTTTACTCTCAATTTCCCATTCAGTGCTGAATAACCTCATGGATTCCAGTGCTTGGCCTTCGGCTTAAATCTATATCTTATTCTAATTCTTGTTTCACTGGGTCTGTGCTGGTGCCAGATATTCGCTTGTGATGCTGTTTATGCACTCTTCTTTTTCACTGTATATCCAAGACTTAGGCGAGATGCTGTTTCTGTGCACTGCCGTTTGGATGTAGCTTGTTCTTAGGGTCTGATCTTGGGCACTACTGTCATTCCTTCCGTTTCTTTCCTGGGTGCCCCGTTCTGTAGCCATTTACATTTTTCATTGCTAAACATTTCTTTAGTTTTTTTTATGAACTGTTTAAGGCTGGGCTTCTTGTGCCATTCTCCAATACCATTCTTTGTTGTTCTATCTTTATGTATTTCTGTGTCTTCATCCTCCTCATAAGATGTTACTCCAAAGTAATTCTTAGCCGTTCATCCTCACTGGGCTAAAAGTATAGTCCCAGGGCTCTGATTTTGGTTTTGGCACAATTCTCAATGTTGAGTGATCCTCTTCTTCCTCCTCTATGTGGTGTCTAAAGCCTATCTATATTTGCTCTTGGGTGCAGTCCTTGGCTCATGGGCATTGTATTTCTGGTCTTCTGATCTATGCTGCAGAGCCCTTACTTCCTCCATTCAACTCTCCATTCTATATAATAATAATAATTGCTGCAGGTCCACAATAATATAGTTGTGTGCGAGTTGATGGTTGTTTATAAATTATATGAATAGCTCTCGAACCCTGTGCTAGATTCATACGCAGTTACGTGAACATTGACTTCAGAAATTCGTCAAAGTAAAATTCTGAGCAGGTCAAGTGTCAGTAGTAGTACAATTACACAGCAGTGAACCAAAATGAAAGGAGTGCTCAACAGCCCAAATAGCTAATTCCGTTGTTAATGCTCGTATTTCTGTTCCCTATTCTGCTGGAAAGTCTTGTGGGCTGTGATGATGCTACAGGATGTTCCCTTTTGGCGCAGCTGCAAGGCTGCAAGACGTAAGGTCCCTCGGGTTGTATCCTGTCTGAGGGACGAGAGCAGAAGAGGAGGCAGAAATAGGCAGAAGAAAAACTGAACTTGTCTTAACATTAATTTTTTTAATAAAGTTTATAAGACTATAAAAACTGACTATTCACCAACTGACGACTTGTTACCATAAAAAGCTTCTCCAAATTTTATGGCAACGCCTTCCAGTCTATTGTGTGGACATCGTCATTTTTTAAAATCATGTTGTCTCCATCCCAATGCTGTCTATGGCTGTCGTTGAAGGCCTGGAAGACTATGGCACTGATTTGTGCACGTAATTCATATGCGCGTTTGTGTTCCCTAATCGGGTCGGTAGTCCTCTTCCACTTTCCCCCAAATATTTTCCCTTGAAATCTTGACAGGGGATTTCGTCATCTCCGTAATTATCGATAGGATTCTTGTCGTTATCACTGTTTCTAGTTAGTTTATGGCTAATCGTGTTTGGGTATTTAAAAACTACTTTAGTATCTTTCTGGCTATTGTTAACATAGTTACATAATATGTCGAGATTGGGATTAAATGGGAGGGGTAAATATCTATTAGGTTTTTCCTTGGGATTGTTGACAAGACGATATAATGCTTCCTTAGCTCCTGAAATGGCTTGGTCAGCAAAATAATCGGGGTATCTTAGTCCTATGAAAGTTGCCATGGATTTTATCGGGATCCTCTGAAAGTTGCCATGAAAATTATCAGGATCCTCTGAAAGTTGCCATGAAAATTATCGTGGTATCTTAGTCTTCTGAAAGTTGTCATGAAAATTATCAGGGTATCTTAGTCCTCTGAAAGTTGTCATGAAAATTATCAGGGTATCTTAGTCCTCTGAAAGTTGCCATGAAAATTATTGGGGTATCTTAGTCCTTTGAAAGTTGCCATGAAAATTATCGGGGTATCTTAGTTCTCTGAAAGTTGCCATGAAAATTATCAGGGTATCTTAGTCCTCTGAAAGTTGCCATGAAAATTAACGTGGTATCTTAGTCCTCTGAAAGTTGCCATGAAAACTATCAGGGTATCTTAGTCCTCTGAAAGTTGCCATGAAAATTATCGTGGTATCTTTGTCTTCTGAAAGTTGTCATGAAAATTATCGGAGTATCTTAGTTCTCTGAAAGTTGTCATGAAAATTATCTTGGTATCTTAGTCCTCTGAAAGTTGTCATGAAAATTATCGGGGTATCTTAGTTCTCTGAAAGTTGTCATGAAAATTATCGGGGTATCTTAGTCCTCTGAAAGTTGCCATGAAAATTATCGGGGTATCTTAGTTCTCTGAAAGTTGCCATGAAAATTATCGGGGTATCTTAGTTCTCTGAAAGTTGCCATGAAAATTATCGGGGTATCTTAGTTCTCTGAAAGTTGCCATGAAATTATCGGGTATCTTAGTCCTCTGAAAGTTGCCATGAAAATTATCGGGTATCTTAGTTCTCTGAAAGTTGCCATGAAAATTATCGGGGTATCTTAGTCCTCTGAAAGTTGCCATGAAAATTATCGGGGTATCTTAGTCCTCTGAAAGTTGTCATGAAAATTATCGGGGTATCTTAGTCCTCTGAAAGTTGTCATGAAAATTATCGGGGTATCTTAGTCCTCTGAAAGTTGTCATGAAAATTATCGTGGTATCTTAATCCTCTGTAAGTTGTCATGAAAATTATCGGGGTATCTTAGTTCTCTGAAAGTTGCCATGAAAATTATCGGGGTATCTTAGTCCTCTGAAAGTTGCCATGAAAATTATTGGGGTATCTTAGTTCTCTGAAAGTTGTCATGAAAATTATCGGGGTATCTTAGGTCTCTGAAAGTTGCCATGAAAATTATCGTGGTATCTTAGTCCTCTGAAAGTTGCCATGAAAATTATCGGGGTATCTTAGTCCTCTGAAAGTTGTCATGAAAATTATTGGGGTATCTTAGTCCTCTGAAAGTTGTCATGAAAATTATCGGGGTATCTTAGTCCTCTGAAAGTTGCCATGAAAATTATCGGGGTATCTTAGTCCTCTGAAAGTTGCCATGAAAATTATCGGGGTATCTTAGTCCTCTGAAAGTTGCCATGAAAATTATCGTGGTATCTTAGTTCTCTGAAAGTTGTCATGAAAATTATCGGGGTATCTTAGTCCTCTGAAAGTTGTCATGAAAATTACGGGGATCTAGTCCTCTGAAAGTTGCCATGAAAATTATCGTGGTATCTTAATCCTCTGAAAGTTGTCATGAAAATTATCGGGGTACTTAGTCCTCTGAAAGTTATCATGAAAATTATGTATCTTAGTCCTCGAAAGTTGTCATGAAAATTATCGTGGGGTATCTTAGTCCTCTGAAAGTTGTCATGAAAATTATCGGGGTATCTTAGTTCTCTGAAAGTTCCATGAAAATTATCGGGGTATCTTAGTCCTATGAAAGTTCCATGAAATTATCGGGGTATCTTAGTCCTCGAAAGTTGCATGAAAAATTATTGGGGTATCTTAGTCCTCTGAAAGTTGCCATGAAAATTATCGGGTATAGTCCTCTGAAAGTTGCCATGATCGGGGTATCTTGTCCTCTGGAAGTTGCATGATCGTATCTTAGTCCTCTGAAAGTTGCCATGAAAATTATCGGGGTATCTTAGTTCTCTGAAGTTGTCATGAAAAATTATCGGGTATC
Source organism: Macrobrachium nipponense (assembly GCF_015104395.2). NCBI lineage: Eukaryota > Metazoa > Arthropoda > Malacostraca > Decapoda > Palaemonidae > Macrobrachium > Macrobrachium nipponense. The sequence continues at coordinate 144,168,843 of NC_087202.1, read as the reverse complement.
TTAGTTCTCTGAAAGTTGCCATGAAAATTATCGGGGTACTTCGTCTGAAAGTTGCCATGAAAATTATCGGGGTATCTTAGTTCTCTGAAAGTTGTCATGAAAATTATTGGGGTATCTTAGTCCTCTGAAAGTTGCCATGAAAATTATCGGGGTATCTTAGTTCTCTAAAAGTTGTCATGAAAATTATCGGGGTATCTTAGTCCTCTGAAAGTTGCCATGAAAATTATCGGGGTATCTTAGTTCTCTGAAAGTTGTCATGAAAATTATCGGGGTATCTTAGTTCTCTGAAAGTTGCCATGAAAATTATCGGGGTATCTTAGTCGTCTGAAAGTTGATCGTATGTGATGAATTTCTCCCTCGACGAACTCAGGGTCGCATTTTTTTTTTTTTTAATATTGAAGCACGTAGGACAAAGTTCAGTACTACACCTTTTTGCAATTAAAACTGTAGCCTACATTCTGCATAAAAACGAGACAATCCACTATTTGATTAGAACAATCTGCTCAACTCTGAAACATTGGTGTAGAGGATTCGGCAATTGTTGTTAGTAAGGAACAATGCTAGGAAAAGTCCTTAATCTGCAGTAACTGTGCAACCATCGTAGCCTGAAGCAGTATGCATTACCTTTTGGACAATTTTCAAAATGGTAAAACAGTCGTCGGCGATTAGACACATTCTTGGTTATTAAAAAAAAAAACATTTGTCATAATTACAAAAATATTCCTATAGTTAGGAAATTTTGTATTTGAGGCTTTCGTCGAATGACCTTCATCTTCCAGTTTCGAGGGCCGTCCTCCTGATGGCAGTGTTGCATCTTCATCTCCAGCCCGTTGATCTCTATAGTATATGACAGAATTGGCAGTGGTGCGAACAACTCCAGGTATTCTTTCTGCTATTCTTGCTGCTTCAATAAAATCTTCCCCTGTATTGTAGGCGTCTATGAGTCTCTTGTCTATCATCTGCCGATACCCTGGGCATGATGATAACGATGCTCTGGCAGGTGATAGGTCTAGCACAGTGGTTCCCAAACCGCGGGAAAATTTCCCCTGGGAGGAAATTTGAAGCTACCATTTTATTTCTTACTAAGCTCTCTCTATGGCTATGCGGTTAGTTGTTTCTAACTGCTCTCTATCCACTTTACTCTGTAACTATATGTTTATCAGTATATTTGTACATTTGAAAAATAAATTAGTAAAAAGTCACAGTTTGTTTTAACTACTCTTTCCCGCATACACATGAACGGGGAAATCTGGATGGTTGAACTGGGTGCAGGGGGAAATGACAGAAATGACAGAAAAAAGTTTGGGAACCACTGGTCTAGTAGATCGATAGTAACTAACCTGGTCCAGTACTGTATACTTCTACATCTTTACCATCTTCACTAAGTGAAGAAATAAACGAGAACTTCCTTAGTGAGAGGTAGTTTTACCGATATGAGTAGTTAAGGACCAAATGCTTACAGATGCATAAAACACATTTTGCTGTTTTTTTTTTCTTTTGCTGGCTGTTTACAAGGTTGATGCAATGTTTTCCTTAAAACCATAATTGTTGCTGAACTATGAGAACTGTTCAACTGTTGTTACTATTGTCTTATTGTTTGTGCCATTTGCCTTAAAGATCTGGAAAAAACTGTAGTTATGCCAAATGTCTAAAAGATATGACCTTATTGTTTCAATTACAGTTATAAATGTTGAATAGTTTCTCATTTCATCCAGTTATGAAGATTGTCCAGCCAGTTTTGAACTATGTTTATTTGTACAGAATGAATTGCAAATTGTGGTCAACAACAACAACAATAATAATGATAAGACTCAGTATGTCCAAAGAACAATAGATGGAAATAACATCTCACCCATATGCAGGAAGTGCAATATGAAAAATGAGACCATAATCCACACAGAAAGTCGATATCCGGCGTTTGCACAGGACAGAACCAGTACAAAAAGATATATGATTCAGTAGCAAAAGCCCTCCACTGGAGCCTGTGCAAGAAACACCAGTTAGTGGTACGTACACCAACCTGAAAGATTGATGGAAAATGATTAGTCAAAGGTCCTCTGGGACTATTGTATCAGAACAGATGGGGTGACACGTGCCAACAGACAAAACTTGACGCTGATTGACAAAATCCAGAAGATATTAACACTCAATGATGTCGCAGTACCATGGGACATCAAAGTAGAGGAGAAAGCGAAAAAACTGATGGGGCTCAAGACCTGAACTATAAATAAGAAGGGTATATGCCAATGGTAATTGTAGCCATAACCATAGGAACACTAGGCAAGATCTCAAGTTCCCTGAAAATGGACATGGGTAAACTACAAGTCGAAGTAGCTCCAAACTCATGCAGAAGAGTGTGCTACTAGAAACAGCTCCCATACTGAGAAAAGTGATGGACTCCTAAGGAGGCAGGATGCAACCCGGAACTGTACACTATAAATAACACCCAGTCATATAGGATTACGTGATACAGACCAAATAATAATAATAATAATAAAGGATCTTTACCATAATTTCCTCCTGTAAATGAGTACCTATCCCTGATGGGGTAGGGTCCAGCTATGGGTTAAATAGCAAAACTCAGCAATGATGGAAAGAAATGAAGGAATAAACGACAACGCCGTAAATGAAACCTCTGGCAACAGAGGAGCTTCATCTGGCAACCAGGTATTCAACCCAATTGAAGGGGAAGACGGTCAGGTACTTGGAGGTCGTCATCCAGCAACTGATCACCACAACGACAGTAATCAACAGCCTGAGATTGGAGCTACAGAAGCAAAAGGGAAGAATGGACAAGAGAAGAAAAATAAGGAAATATGGAGATGCTACATCAGAAGCAACCCGACGGAGAGAGGATATAGGAGAAGATTGGTCAACATCTGGAACATGAGAGAATAACACCCCTCAGACAGAGCAGAGGCTGGCAGACCAAGCAAGGAACATAAAGAAAAAGAACTGGCTCTCCCCAACAGAAAGAGAAGAACTGGAAAGGGCGGAAATGTCCACAACGACAACCCAGAATGTTACACCGAAGACGAACTGAGAGATGATGCCACAGAAGACGACAGGGAGGATGAGGTATCAAACAACGACACACGAAGAAACACCGACGAAGTAACAGTGAGGACGGAATGGGTAGAAAAGATTAGACAATGGATGGAGCCAGATACAGAGAGAACAAAGATTCCCTCCATGAAAGCCTACAACACCAAGAAATTAAGGGAGAAAACAAGTGAGGTCAATGAAATAATGGGCATAATACACACCACCGGTATCACAGAAACAAATAACTTGGCATATGCAGGAGCAAGATTAGATGCAGAACTGATGGGGATTCGAACACCAACACCACCAGCACAACCAACCCAACAGAAACCAAAACAGCAACCTCCTTGGAAAAGGCGCCTGGAAAGGCAAATCATGGTGATGAGATCTGACTTGAGTAAACTGAAAGAGATGGCAGAAAAAAAGGCTAAGAAGCAAGAAAACAAAGGGAGGAACTCAACGAGAAATACAAAGTACAAGAGAGGGGACTAAACAACACAATAGAAGATGTAAAACAGAGGCTTAAGGCCAAAGCACATAAGATCCAACGGTACATGAACAGGAATAAGGGATACCAACAGAACAAACTATTCGGAACCAACCAGAAAAGACTATACAGCCAACTAAGAGGGGAAGACAACCACCCAGAAATTCCTGAAGCCGAACCAAGTAAGAGACTCTGGGAAAACATATGGAGCAATCCGGTATCACACAACAACCATGCAACATGGCTCCAGGAAGTCAAGGAAGAAGAAACAGGGAGACTAAAACAAAGATTCACAGAGATCACGACAGACACAGTCAGACACCAACTAAAGAAAATGCCAAACTGGAAAGCCCCAGGTCCCGATGAAGTCCATGGATACTGGCTCAAAAACTTCAAGGCCCTACACCCACGAATAGCAGAACAACTCCAGCATTGTATCTCAAATCACCTTGCACCCAAATGGATGACCAAAGGAAGAACATCCTTAGTACAAAAAGACAAGAGTAAGGGAAATATAGCCAGTAACTACAGGCCTATCACCTGCCTACCAATTATGTGGAAGTTACTAACAGGTATCATCAGTGAAAGGCTATACAACTACCTAGAGGAGACAAAACACCATCCCCCACCAACAGAAAGGCTGCAGAAGGAAGTGTAGGGGCACAAAAGACCAGCTCCTGATAGACAAAATGATAATGAAGAACAGTAGGAGAAGGAAAACCAACCTAAGCATGGCATGGATAGACTATAAGAAAGCCTTCGACATGATACCACACACATGGCTAATTGAATGCCTGAAAATATATGGGGCAGAGGAAAACACCATCAGCTTCCTCAAAAATACAATGCGCAACTGGAATACAATACTTACTAGCTCTGGAATAAGACTAGCAGAGGTTAATATCAGGAGAGGGATCTTCCAGGGCGACTCACTGTCCCCACTACTCTTCGTAGTAGCCATGATTCCCATGACAAAAGTACTACAGAAGATGGATGCCGGGTACCAACTCAAGAAAAGAGGCAACAGAATCAACCATCTGATGATCATGGACGACATCAAGCTGTATGGTAAGAGCATCAAGGAAATAGATACCCTAATCCAGACTGTAAGGATTGTATCTGGGGACATCAGGATGGAGTTTGGAATAGAAAAATGCGCCTTAGTCAACATACAAAAAGGCAAAGTAACGAGAACTGAAGGGATATAGCTACCAGATGGGACCAACATCAAACACATAGATGAGCCAGGATATAAATACCTGGGAATAATGGAAGGAGGGATATACAACACCAAGAGATGAAGGACACGATCAGGAAAGAATATATGCAGAGACTCAAGGCGATACTCAAGTCAAAACTCAACGCCGAAAATATGATAAAAGCCATAAACACATGGGCAGTGCCAGTAATCAGATACAGTGCAGGAATAGTGGAATGGACAAAGGCAGAACTCCGCAGCATAGATCAGAAAACCAGGAAACATATGACAATACACAAAGCACTACACCCAAGAGCAAATACGGACAGACTATACATAACACGAAAGGAAGAAGGGAGAGGACTACTAAGTATAGAGGACTGCATCAACATCGAGAACAGAGCACTGGGGCTATATCTGAAAACCAGTAAAGACGAGGGGCTAAAGAGTGCATGGGAAGAAGGACTAATAAAAGTAGATGAAGACCCAGAAATATACAGAGACATGAGAATGACAGACAGAACAGAGGACTGGCACAACAAACCAATGCATGGACAATACATGAGACAGACTAAAGAACTAGCCAGCGATGACACATGGCAATGGCTACAGAGGGGAGAGCTAAAGAAGGAAACTGAAGGAATGATAACAGCGGCACAAGATCAGGCCCTAAGAACCAGATATGTTCAAAGAACGATAGACGGAAATAACATCTCTCCTATATGTAGGAAGTGCAATACGAAAAATGAAACCATAAACCACATAGCAAGCGAATGCCCGGCACTTGCACAGAACCAGTACAAAAAGAGGCATGATTCAGTGGCAAAAGCCCTCCACTGGAGCCTGTGCAAGAAACATCAGCTACCTTGCAGTAATAAGTGGTACGAGCACCAACCTGAGGGAGTGATAGAAAACGATCAGGCAAAGATCCTCCGGGACTATGGTATCAGAACGGATAGGGTGATACGTGCAAACAGACCAGACGTGACGTTGATTGACAAAGTCAAGAAGAAAGTATCACTCATTGATGTCGCAATACCATGGGACACCAGAGTTGAAGAGAAAGAGAGGGAAAAAATGGATAAGTATCAAGATCTGAAAATAGAAATAAGAAGGATATGGGATATGCCAGTAGAAATCGTACCCATAATAATAGGAGTACTAGGCACGATCCCAAGATCCCTGAAAAGGAATCTAGAAAAACTAGAGGCTGAAGTAGCTCCAGGACTCATGCAGAAGAGTGGTGATCTTAGAACGGTACACATAGTAAGAAAAGTGAATGGACTCCTAAGGAGGCAGGATGCAACCCCGGAACCCCACACTATAAATACCACCCAGTCTAATTGGAGGACTGTGATAGAGCAAAAAAAAAATAAAATAATAATAATAATAATAATAATAATAATAATAACAGGGTTGAATGTCACCAGGGGTATATGCAGGGAATAATACCCGGAAACAGTCTTCAAGGAAAGGGTGGGAGTTTTCATATGTTGGTCATATTCAAGGAGCTTTCCTATTTAAATTAGAGGTGTTGAAACCTACATTTTGATGAACTTTCATAAAAGTTAACCTATCACAGCTCCGTGATTTCAAATGCTTAAGTAACAATTCACCATTTCCTTTCAAAGAACGGACAGTCTCTCTTTGAAAAAATACGAATAGATACTAATTTTTCTCGAGTAAATTAAGTGCAAAGAAAGTATCCCGTTAACAAATACCTTTTAATAAAATCGTCAAAAACCTCGCCAACTAATCTAATAATTCTGAAGTATAAAGTGACGTTTACAACCAGACAAATTATAAATAAAAGCGAAGAAGAAAAGATATATTCAAAGATGTTTGTAAAATCTAATTTCCATTTAACATTGTTCTCTCTCTCTCTCTCTCTCTCTCTCTCTCTCTCTCTCTCTCTCTCTCTCTCTCTCTCTCTCTCTTGATTTGCCGTAAGTCTTTGATGTTCAATGCTTGAGCCTATTTGGAAAGTTCCTTTCAAAACAGGAAATATAATCTCTCTTGACTCAGAATATGTCAATAAAAAAAACGGTTTCATTAAATCATATTCGGTCTCTTTCACCATAAAGATGGAGACTCAATTCCCATAAAGCTGTTACGAAAATCCTTTTGTAAACATAAGACAAGTTTTTACATACTTGACTATATTACCAGCAGCGTACCCACTTCTCTCTCTCTTCTCTCTCTCTCTCTCTCGCTCTCTCTCTCTCGTCTCGCTATCTCTCTCTCTCTCTCTCTCTCTCTCTCTCTCTCTCGTGTGTGTGTTCTTTACTTTCGTGTCTTTAATATTTGGTGGCTGTTAAAGACTCGGACAAAATACTTTCTAGGAAAGATAGAGTTGCTTCGTAATTGTGTGAAAAACGAAAGAGAATCTCTGGCTATTAATAGACAACAGAATGGAGAAAAGGATGAAGGGAGAAATGCGCTGAACAATTCTGAATCTTTCATCAGCAGCTGAAAGCATTCGAGAGACTTTTATCCTGAAACTGAACTCTGTTTTGAGTCCACTCCTTTTATTACCTCGATTTCTGTTTACTTTAGGAAATATTTTTTTCTATCTTAATTATAATCCAAACAAGGGACCATATTTCAGAACCAGAAAGATGAAAGAGCGAAGACAGAATCTAATGCCATGAAACGAGGTCTAATAAATTCATTGATTTTCCTTCTGTCGACTCTCGGCAAATACCATAAATCTGGCCACCAAGGTTTTCCTCTCCCTTGTCAGCATCGGAGGGAACACATCTGAGGGTGTGAAAGGTACACTAATGTTGCAAGTCATTATTCATTTTGTTGTTGTACTTTCTCGAAAGAAACCGAAACGTCAGAAAAACGGAAGAGGTAAGTCATAAGAAAAATTAAATTACCAAATAATAATGATAATAATAATAATAATAACAATAATAATAATAATAGCACCGTATGATACAGAATATGATAAAAATGTCGGACGAGATTATTTCTTTACTGATAAAATCGAAGAATGTGACGATTACATTCCCAGAACGAAATGGCAAATTACAGTCCGCTTCACTTAACTGCTGTTTAATTGCATCCCAACCACTCACCCTAAACAACAATAATGACTTCTCTTCATGATTAAGACCTAACTGTTCGCCGACGCTTTATTTGGCTGTATGTTTCTACCGAATGACTTGACTGCATCGACGGCAGTCATATAAAGGGTTGTGCGATTTAGTTTAATGATTAACGAAAATAAACTAATATTTTACAACCCTTCACACAAACAGATTGATCATAACAAAAGATGCATAACATTTCCATATCATGGGAATTTAAAATCAACAGCCCAGTAAATCAATAGGACAGGTAATGTTAAAGTAATAATGTTAAAGTAGCTTTTACACATGAAAATTCAATCAAATCTAAATTCAATGCGAATAATAGCAGAACTAGTAGCGACAGTAGCGTCAATAGAGACATGGGAGTATATCCCATAAAATTAAAGCTTAGGGGGTAGGAAATAAGATGACTGGATCATAAAAAGCGATTAGGGACTTCGCTCCAGGCAGCGGAGATGCTAAAATTTGTTGGGAAGATAATCATGACATGTACTGGGAGGGAGCTAAAACTATACATAGAAGTAGGCCACAGAAGAGAAGTGGAGGGCCTTTGATGAATATTTGAAACACATTAGATGGCATTATACCCTTTATGCAGGAGGACAGCCATACAGACAGGCTAGTCTGTAATTCTATAAATTGAAATTTTAAGCAGTTTATCGAGGGCCCTGATACTTTCTCCCTCATCTCTCCCTGGACAAGTTGCCTAAGTGGCAGTTGTCGCAGAAATAACTGGAGGCACCGAAGTTGAAAGTCGTCCGCCGCCCAGGAATCACCCAGCCACTAGGTATGAGCACCAGACGATCGAGGGACAGCCATTAAGATGATCCCAACGGTTGTCTCACAGACGGGGTGAAACAGCCATTACATGACCGCTATATTCAGGGCATAGTAGTCTGATGGCTTTCTGGACTGTCACACACACACACACACACACACACACATGCACATCAATTTGTCTTTTTTCTATTCTATGGCATTTAAAATGCCAAGCAATAGTTGATATGTATTTATCGGTAATCTTTTTTATTTTAGGAAATTAATTTTTCTGTCTGAAAGTTTGAAATAAAAGCTTCTGCAAGTGGTGCCTCATAGATCAGAGCCCTAGATCATTAATACAAGTGTAAGGCCAATTTTAATCATGGTATTACTCAACGTCGAGAATATCAGAAGCAGATTAGGTTACAGTCACTGATCCTATTTATTGCTTTTATACCATGCATAATCGAGATTATAATAACTACTAAAAAGAAATTACGGAGAATGATGAAATATATTCCTTCTTTCTGCTTTTCCCTTTACCTCGTCTCACTTCTTCCTAATGAACACCAGATTCTTGGGTAGCTTGAATTTCAAGTCAATGGCCCCTGTGGTGGGCTTGTTCCATATCAATAATAATAATAATATAATATAATAATAATAATAATAATAATAATAATAATAATAATAATAATAATAATAATAATAATAACTAATAATAATAATCAATAATAATAATACTAAAACTTCAAGGCCCTACACCCACGAATAGCAGATCAACTCCAGCATTGTATCTCAAATCACCATGCACCCAAATGGATGACCACAGGAAGAACATCCTTAGTACAAAAAGACAAGAGTAAGGGAAATATAGCCAGTAACTACAGGCCTATCACCTGCCTACCAATAATGTGGAAGTTACTAACAGGTATCATCAGTGAAAGGCTATACAATTACCTAGAGGAGACAAACACCATCCCCCACCAACAGAAAGGCTGCAGAAGGAAGTGTAGGGGCACAAAAGACCAGCTCCTGATAGACAAAATGATAATGAAGAAACAGTAGGAGAAGGAAAACCAACCTAAGCATGGCATGGGTAGACTATAAGAAAGCCTTTGACATGATAACAACACACATGGCTAATAGAATGCCTGAAAATATATGGGGCAGAGGAAAACACCATCAGCTTCCTCAAAAATACAATGCGCAACTGGAATACAATGCTTACAAGCTCTGGAATAAGACTAGGAGAGGTTAATATTAGGAGAGGGATCTTCCAGGGCGACTCACTGTCCCCAATACTCTTCGTAGTAGCCATGATTCCCATGACAAAAGTACTACAGAAGATGGATGCCGGGTACCAACTCAAGAAAAGAGGCAACAGAATCAACCATCTGATGTTCATGGACGAAATCAAGCTGTATGGTAAGAGCATCAAGGAAATAGATACCCTAATCCAGACTGTAAGGATTGTATCTGGGGACATCAGGATGGAGTTTGGAATAGAAAAATGCGCCTTAGTCAACATACAAAAAGGCAAAGTAACGAGAACTGAAGGGATAAAGCTACCAGATGGGAGCAACATCAAACACATAGATGAAACAGGATACAAATACCTAGGAATAATGGAAGGAGGGGATATAAAACACCAAGAGATGAAGGACACGTTCAGGAAAGAATATATGCAGAGACTCAAGGCGATACTCAAGTCAAAACTCAACACGGAAATATGATAAAAGCCATAAACACATGGGCAGTGCAGTGCCGTAATCAGATACAGCGCAGGAATAGTGGAATGGACGAAGGCAGAACTCCTCCGCAACATAGATCAGAAAACCAGGAAACATATGACAATACACAAAGCACTACACCCAAGAGCAAATACGGAGAGACTATACATAACACGAAAGGAAGGAGGGAGAGGACTACTAAGTATAGAGGACTGCGTCAACACCGAGAACAGAGCACTGGGGCAATATCTGAAAAGCAGTGAAGACGAGTGGCTAAAGAGTGCATGGAAGAAGGACTATTAAAAGTAGACGAAGACCCAGAAATATACAGAGACAGGAGAATGACAGACAGAAAAGAGGACTGGCACAACAAACCAATGCACGGACAATACATGAGACAGACTAAAGAACTAGCCAGCGATGACACATGGCAATGGCTACAGAGGGGAGAGCTAAAGAAGGAAACTGAAGGAATGATAACAGCGACACAAGATCAGGCAATAAGAACCAGATATGTTTAAAGAACGATAGATGGAAATAACATCTCTCCCATATGTAGGAAGTGCAATACGAAAAATGAAACCATAACCACATAGCAAGCGATGCCCGGCACTTGCACAGAACCAGTACATAAAGAGGCATGATTCAGTGGCAAAAGCCCTCCACTGGAGCCGTGCAAGAAACATCAGCTACCTTGCAGTAATAAGTAGTACGAGCACCAACCTGAGGGAGTGATAGAAAACGATCAGGCAAAGATCCTCTGGGACTATGGTATCAGAACGGATAGGGTGATACGTGCAAACAGACCAGACGTGACTTTGATTGACAAAGTCAAGAAGAAAGTATCACTCATTGATGTCGCAATACCATGGGACACCAGAGTTGAAGAGAAAGACAGGGAAAAAAGGATTAGTATCAAGATCTGAAAATAGAAATAAGAAGGATATGGGATATGCCAGTGGAAATCGTACCCATAATCATAGGAGCACTAGGCACGATCCCAAGATCCCTGAAAAGGAATCTAGAAAACTAGAGGCTGAAGTAGCTCCAGGACTCATGCAGAAAAGTGTGATCCTAGAAACGGCGCACATAGTAAGAAAAGTGATGGACTCCTAAGGAGGCAGGATGCAACCCGGAACCCCACACTATAAATACCACCCAGTCGAATTGGAGGACTGTGATAGAGCAAAAAAAAAAAAAAATAATAATAATAATAATAATAACAGTATTATTATTATTATTATTATTATTATTATTATTATTATTATTATTATTATTATTATTATTATTATTATTATTATTATTATTATTATTATTATTATTATTATTATTAACACCATATGATACAGAATATAATAAAAATGTTCGACAGCCCGACGAGATTATTTCCTTACCGATAAAACCTAGGAACATTCCCAGAATTAAGTTACAAAGGACAGTCCACTTCACTTAACTGCTATACAATTACATCGCAACCACTCGCCATAACCAACAATAATGAGTTTGCTTTATGATTAAGAACTAACCGTTCGCCGACGCTTTATTGCGCTGTATGTTTATTCCGAATGACTTAACTGCATAGACGGCAGTCATCTACAGCGCTGGAGTGACTTTTAATGACTCGTGGAATTAAACTAATGAGCTTCCTTATCTTACAAACAATCGCATCAGAGTTTAGCATTGACAATTCTTATTGGAGAGATCCACTTCTCCCTTCTATTCGAAGATAAACAAATAGCTCTATAGTCTGCTGGATTTGAGAAAATAAAGCACCTTACACCCCAAATACTGCTACAAGAAGTTTCTCAACTGTGATTGTATTTTCAGGTGTGGTTAGTAACATATCCAAAGTCTACCACAGCCTGACCATGCAAATGGTCTTATTTTCATGAGGGAGTCGATTAGCTCCAAAATAGTCAATATACCCTTAGTCTGAGAATCTATTTTGCTTGTTAGAAATATATATAACATAATTGCGAAATTTTAGATACAATTTGCATTTATCAAGTTTTATCTGTGGTATCAGATTGCCTGCTCATATTTACTGCTGCTGGACACTTCAACTACCTGAAGTCTTCATATGTCTATGTCCAAGAAATGTCCCAACTCAACGTTAGACATGCTGATGTTTATGACGAATTATATACGTGTTTCATGTGATGGACTGCAGCAACCAAGGGTGGCCAGACCTTAGCTCTGACATTGTGACTGAGCGGACACTGATGAGGTCCCTAAAGTGTAGAGGAGGCTTAACCCATGGAAGTGGAATGCCCGAAGAAATGAGTGAATTATGGACCACGTCCCTACCCATCACATCTGAGTACAACAGTGCCATGCAGGAATACAATGACCTAAATTACATAGCAAGTGAATAACATCGAGAATCAATAGAAGCAAGGATAAAACGAGATCATTGACCTGAAAAAGATAAAGGAAAAACTCTCAGCATTCAAGCTGTTTTCTCCAGACCCATGTTTGAGAAACGTCATAACTGGTGTAGTTGCTGAAGAGAATGTCAATGTTCATGAATGGGAGATTGTTTGGAATGAGATTATTGAAAAAAATGGCTGCGCAACCTGCTTTTGGGACCTCATTGAAACGGAGAGATCAAGCAAAAGGGGGGACTATCAACGACTGGACAGGTAGTTAAATACTGAACTGCCTTGTTAAAAGAATTTAGCGGCAGTGTCAGGCTAAGCCTCAAGCAAACCTTGGGTTTGTATATCGAGTAGGGACAAATGAAGGTTAGCATACTAACCTAACCCATTTAACATAACCTAATCTAGTATATTGTGTTACCTGGCTGGCTCGGACAACCCCTTAAAGTAAGACTAATATAGGGGTTATCATACTAACCTAACCCTGGTACCTAAACAACCTAACCTAGTAGGGCGTGTTATTTGGCCGGGGGGCTTCGCCCATCCTAGACCCCACTAAAGAAAGCTTCAAATAAAGGTTATCAAAGTAACCTAACACGCCTGGCCAAGGGGGACATGGACCCCCGCCCACCGCCCTCCTTTTGGGAATTCTAAGGTGAAGGTTACCTCCTACCCCGAAAGGGACATTAGGAAATAGAGATGGAATTTAGTAGTACTGAAATGTTTGAAAATAAAATAAAATATAAAATGAATGCATATGCTATGTGAAATCGAATAAATCAATATGAAAACACCCAAAAAAAAGCATATGGGTGAGTAAGGTGTTATAAAGTGGTGCAACGAAAATAGGACGGTAATCATGGAAAGGGATGGGAGTGACTTGCAGAAATCATGTATGAACTGCACCCAAAACAACTCTCAATTTGACGTCACTGACAAAGTATTAGAAACGTCCTAGCAGTGCCTTCTCCCCCCCCCACCCCCCCTACAGCCCTCTAGGCATTCCTAAAGGGCCTGTGTTGAATTGTAAGGTGTAACTTAGGGTCTGTGTTGAAATGTATATTGTTACTGTATGTTAAGTAGGGTAAAATCGTGTAGTTAGAACATTTAAATGGACATATTAAACAAAAACTATGAGAAACGGATTAGAATCACAAGTCTGAAGTAATAACACACGATTATAAAAAAGGGGGAAAAGGATTATATGTAACTCAGTGTATGAATGCCCCCAATTCCTTCACTTCACTTTGGAATGTTAATACGTTTCTTCGCTATAAAGCAATTATCATTACGTACGTCTTTCAAAAATGTGCAGTAAGCAAATTTTTCGTTTCATTATTGTAACTTCCCAAATTCGGAACTTTCAAAAACTTTACTTTCATTGCGAATTTATTTCTGATTTGCATTTTGCCCATTCATTGTAACCGATTATATGTAGTTCGCTGACTTAAATCATTTCCATGAATGAAATTTCGAAATAGCTAACGAGAGAAGGGGAAAAGAGTGGTGGTGAAGATACCTGAAAATATAAAAGGTAAAACCAACCATAAATGAAGAGGGAGAAACTTTAACGTTTGCTGACGAGTCTTGAACAAACGACCGTGTTCGAAAAACTCCACATCTGAAATTACCAGTTCGAAACTCTCGTAGATCAAGACAGCATCTGAGCCCTGTGCTTCGAGCATTAACAACATCCGCAGAGTAAATGAGAGGAGAGATGGCTGATGATGTTGCAACGGCACCCGAGAATAGGAGAGAGTCTCCCCTAGAGCTCAGCAGAACATTGGCCAAAAGAGTATCACTAGAAAACGGAGAGAGAGAGATTCTTTACCGGGACGAAGAAGATGCTTTGGTTCAGTGAGATAATATTGCAAAGTTTACCTAATATGCTTGAAGACAATAATTTTGAGCTTATGAATAATACATCCCGTTTCTTAGAGCTGTAATTAGCATTGTCATTCAATGCAGTATCTGCATTATAAGATAGAAGGAAAAACGGAAACGCGGACTGTCTCTAGACCTGAAAACTTAAATCAAGATGATATATTATGGAATTTGATGAGAGACTCTACAGAAAAAAATAAACTGGGCTGTTGTCTTTGACGTATTGAAAGTTACTAAATCGCTAGGCCCCGTTCAGACGAAGTCAGATGATGAAAGGGAGACTCGAGAAGAAACACAGATGATTCAATCGTCAGTTCAAGGATGGATATGGAAAAGGCAGACTGCAGGAAGGTCATTTATACAGAGAGAAAGAAAAAGAAAAGCAACTAAAGAAACAGTATCCACAGGAACACAGCTAGAAATCGGAAAAGTAGTAGAAGTCGCAACATCAACTTAACACACAGGAATTAGAATAAAAGCTGGAAATGAGTTTCCTAAGGAACCTAATCCCGGCCTAAGTCTGAAGAGATGGTTAAGACAGCCTTCTGTCTCAGACTCCGTCTGTTGCCTTGGATGTTTCAAAACAAACAGAAAATCGCTCTCCAAAGATTCCCGGAGATCACATACCAGCGAGAGGAAAATAGGGTCTCTGATAGGAGAGATATTTTAGTACTTAATGATTATGACTGCATAATTCTTTGTAGGTAATTTAGAACGTCTTGATGAATTCACAAGGTTTCTCTTGCTTTCGAAAACAAAAGTTCGGTATTTCACTTTATGACCAATATAATATCTATATTATATATATATATATATATTATATATAATTAATATATATACAATAGATATATATATAAATCTTATTAATATATCTATATATATATATATATATTATTATATTATATAATATATATATATAATATATATATATATATATTATATATATTATTAATTAATCTTATATATAGATATATATATTTATATCTAAATAATGTTTTAATGCAGAGACCAGTGGAACATTGTTAATAATGCCTCATGAAGCCAGACAGACCAAAGAAGCAAGAAAGGGGAATGGCAAATACTATGATTTAACAACAAGAAATTAAATTTTAGGAGATTTTACAAAAAAAACCGTGTTTTCAAGGCGTGCGTGGAAGATTTTACTGAATATTTGATAACTTCGTAAATAATAATGAAACATTTTAGCCTAGACGTGAAATTAGCATTCACCAAAGCCTCGATAAACCATCTATGGTCCGATAGGGAAGGTAAAATCCAAATGAGTCCATCGTTACCCAGAGTTACCAGCAATAATTATAGATTATATCCTTAACCCTTTTTCTTTACAAGTAAAAATGGAAATCGTTTAAACGAATAAAAATCCTCTTTGTATTTTATGGCTTCAGAAGGGAAAAACCAATAGGGATAGTGCGTTTGGAGGGTCGGGAAAAGGTTCGTGTTCGAAGATCTAGAATAGATGGAGCACTACAGCTGATTGGACAGGTGGGGTCGTTGTTAGAGGTTTTTGCATGTGATTCTTTTGGAAGATCTGTGATGGATTCGTATCATGGAAGAACATTTTCAACTGAAGTTCGGGACGTGAGTGAGGAAACTGTCAATATTTCTTTAACCAAATCTCTTATAAACTGTTTTTACATAACTGTAAATCCAGCCATTGATGTTGAGGGCGCCACTGCTATCATGATTGACAGGAAATTAAACGTCCTTGCAGCGTGAAATGATCTTCATCCAAGATCAAAGAATGTATAAAATCACATTCAACTATCGAAGTTATGTATTTGATATAATTGGCACTGATGCCCAGTCAAGTTCAATTTACCAAAAGGAGAGGGAAGATTTGTTCTATATTGAGCCTTTCCGATGCAAAGCAATTCCAACAGGAGCTGTATGCTTTAGAAATTGAACATAATAGTTGGTGGGCCAATATGAAAAGATTGTCATAAATCAAGAATTCCTGGAAATACCTTTTAAAGGAAAATCCTACGGTAAGGATGGATGGAGTTTCCGAGGGTAATCTGATTAAATTTTGTCTTCTTTCCACTAGAACCATTCCTGTAACATTTTCTGATCATTCAGGTTTTTTTTTTTTTTTTCTTCTTTTGAATAAACTTTGTGATTGAAATGAATACTGGAAGTCTTACTGGAAATGAAATTGATCACTTGGTGTAAAAAAATGATTCAGAGATTCTATGGCAGGATTTAGAAAAAACAAGTTATATATCACTGAACGATCGACGCTCTGAGTGACCAGTTGAGAAGCAGAAAATCTGTCATCCGTTCCACTGTCCAAATAATCAGGATTAGGAAGGCTGATAATAGCAGTCTGTTCGGTGACTAAAAGGGTATATACCTGATTTTGCAGATGGAGCTCTCTCTCTCTCTCTTTCTCTCTCTCAAAATAAACTTCAAATGCATCACTTCGAGTTCTGACAATATTAAGTTCTGAACAGATGTTGACGTTTCCACAGTTTGCTTGTGTTTGTTTGTACCTCTCAAATACACGTCGAGATACGTACTTATAAAAGCGAGCAGGAATAAGGAGAGGAAATGGGTTAACTTTCTTCGTCCTCATTCTTAGAGTCAACCTTTCTTCATCTGTTTTTCCACGATTTCTTCTCAGATGTTCCTTTTCTTCCTCCTGATAAATCTTCGTCTCTCATATGACCCTTTGTGATGCTTCGAAATTCTCTTCCACTATTGTGCATTATGCTTTAGAATCTTTCTCTCGTTACATTTGACTGCATCTCCCAACCATCGCTTCCGTCCCATTTATGGCTTCTTCCTATATCATATTCTTTCTCTCTCTCTCTCTCTCTCTCTCTCTCTCTCTCTCTCTCTCTCTCTCTCTCTCTCCCCTTTTATACCAGATCGGACACAAACAATTTACCTTCATTCAAAAACGTCCTCCCTGGTTTGAAGACCTTACGTAATCCATAGAAATCTCACAACACTCCTCCTCTGCTACCTCATCCCCCCCGCCCCACATACCCACCAACGCGACTTCCTCCGCATAGCCATATATCTTGGCGAGAAAGCTCATATTGCAACAGATTAAAGCTTCAAGGTAATTGATATTATTAAAGCTTTCTTCTTAGTGAAGTGTGTATAGGTATGAACTTTATGACAGGGACAAAAAGAGACGAGGTCAATGATTTTTGTCCATTCGATCTGTTTAATTTCGTTGCATATACTTATTTGCGGATGATATCATGAAGATCATTTCAACGGCGAAGACGATTGGCTCTTCTGTCTGTGTTAAACTGTTCAGTATTGGCTATGAATTATCTGTGCGATGTAGATTTCATAATAATTTTTTATTAATCTGCAGTTAGCTGGATTATACTTTTGTATGTTCCATATATATGACCCTAAGCTAAAATAAAGAATCTTATTATTGTATGAGTCTATCACAGTCATCTTATTATACCAGGTGGTTTTTGTAGTGTGAGGCTTTGGGATGCATCCTGCTTCCTTAGGAGTCTATCACTTTTCTTATTATGTGCTCTGTTTCTAGGAGCATGAGTCCTGGAGCTATTTCAGCATCTGGTTTTTCCAGGTTCCTTTTCAGGGATCTTGGGATAGTGCCTAGTGTTCCCATGATTATGGTTACGATTTCCACTGGCATATCCCATATCCTTCTTATTTCTATTTTCATGTTTTGATACTTATCGATTTTTCTCTTTCTTTCTCATCTACTCTGGTGTCCCTTGATATTGCGACATCAGTTAGTGATGCTTTCTTCTTGATTTTGTCAATCAACGTCACGTCTGGTCTATTTGCATGTATCACCCTATCTGTTCTGATACCATAGTCCCAGAGGATCTTTGCCTGATCGTTTTCTATCACTCCTTCAGGATGGTGCTCATACCCCTTATTACTGCAAGGTCGCTGGTGTTTCTTGCACAGGCTCCAATGGAGGGCTTTTGCTACTGAATCATGCCTCTTTTTGTACTGAATCTGTGCAAGTGACAGACATTCGCTTGCTATGTGGTTTATGGTTTAATTTTTCGTATTGCACATATGGGAGAGATGTTATTTCCATCTATCGTTTTTGAACATATATGGTTCTCAGGGCCTGATCTTGTGCCGCTGTTATCATTCCTTCAGTTTCCTTCTTTAGCTCTCCCCTCAGTAGTCATTGCCACATGTCATCGCTGGCTAGTTCTTTAGTCTGTCTCATGTATTGTCCATGCATTGGTTTGTCGTACCATTCTTCTGTTCTGTTTGTCATTCTCCTGTCTCTGTATATTTGTGGGTCTTCGTCTACTTTTATCAGTCCTTCCAATGCACTCTAGAGCCACTCACCTTCACTGCTTTTCAGATATTGCCCCAGTTTTCTCTGTTATCGATGTTGACGCAGTCCTCTATGCTTAGTAGTCTTCTCCCTCCTTCCTTTCATGTTATGTATAGTCTGTCCGTATTCGCTCTTGGGTGCAGTGCTTTGTGTATTAGCATATGCTTCCTAGTTTTCTGGTCTATGTTGCGGAGTTCTGCCTTCGTTCATTCCACTATTCCTGCGCTGCATCTGATTACTGCCCATGTGTTTATGGCTTTTATCATATTTCCGGCCTTGAGTCTCTGCATATATTCTTTCCTGATCGTGTCCTTCATCTCTTGGTGTTTTATATCCCCTCCTTCCATTATTCCCAGGTATTTGTATCCCTTCTCATCTATGTGTTTGATGTTCCCATCTGGTAGCTTTATCCCTTCAGTCCTTGTTTCTTTGCCCTTTTGTATGTTGACTAAGGCACATTTTTCTATTTCAAACACCACCCTGATGTCCCCAGATACAATCCTTACAGTCTGGATCAGGGTATCTATTTCCTTGATGTTCTTACCATACAGCTTGATGTCGTCCATGAACATCGGAGGGTTGATTCTGTTGCCTCTTTTCTTCAGTTGGTACCCAGCATCCATCTTCTGCAGTGCTTTTGTCATGGGAATCATGACTACCACAAAGAGTAGTGGGGACAGTGAGTCGCCCTGGAAGATCCCTCTCCTGATATTAACCTCTGCTAGTCTTATTCCAGAGTTTGTAAGTATTGTATTCCGGTTGCGCATTGTATTTTTAAGGAAGCTGATGGTGTTCTCCATATATTTTCATGCATTCTATTAGCCATGTGTGTTGTATCATGTCGAAGGCTTTCTTATAGTCTATCCGTGCCATGCTTAGGTTGGTTTTCCTTCTCTTACTGTTCTTCATTACCATTTTGTCTATCAGGACACATCCTTCTGCAGCCTTTCTGTTGGTGGGGGATGGTGTTTGTATCCTGTTAGTAACTTCCAAATTATTGGTAGGCAGGTAATATGCCTGTAGTTACTGGCTATATTTCTCTTACTCTTGTCTTTCTGAATTAAGGATGTTCTTCCTGTGGTCATCCATTTGGGTGCATGGTGATTTGTGATACAATGCTGGAGTTGTTCTGCTATTCTTGGGTGTAGGGCCTTGAAGTTTTTGAGCCAGTATCCATGGACTTCATCGGGACCTGGAGCTTTCCAGTTGGGCATTTTCTTTAGTTGGTGTCTGACTGTGTCCGTCGTAATGTCAGTGAATCTTTGTTTTATTCTCCCTGTTTCTTCTTCCTTGACTTCCTGGAGCCATGTTGCATGTTTGTTGTCTGATACCGGATTGCTCCATGTGACTTCCCCGAGCCTCTTACTTGGTTCGGCTTCAGGAATTTCTTGGTGGTTGTCTTCCCCTCTTAGTTGGCTGTATAGTCTTTCCTGGCTTGTTTCGAATAGTTTGTTCTGTTGGTATCCCTTATTCCTGTTCATGTACTGTTGGATCTCATGTGCGTTGGCCTTAAGCCTCTGTTTTATATCTTCTATTGTGTTGTTTAGTCCCCTCTCCTGTACTTTGTATTTGTACTTTGTATTTCTTGTTGAGTTCCTCCCTTGTTTTCTTGCTTCTTAGCCTATTTTCTGCCATCTCTTTCAGTTTTCTCAAGTCAGATCTCATCACCATGATTTGTTTTTCCAGGCGCCTTTTCCAAGGCGGCTGCTGTTTTGGTTTCTGTTGGGTTGGTTGTGCTGGTGGTGTTGGTGTTTGTATCCCCATCAGTTCTGCTACTAATCTTGCTCCTGCATATGTCAAGTTATTTGTTTCTGTGATATTGGTGGTGTGTATTAGTCTCATTACTTCATTGACTTCACTTGTTTTTTCCCTTAATTTCTTGGCGTTGTAGGCTTTCATTTGGGGAATCTTTGTTCTCTCTGTACCTGGCTTCATCCATTGTCTGATATTTTCTACCCATTCCCTCCTGTCTGTTACTTCGTCTTGAAGGAAACTTCCTCCAGCCAATAGCAGGAACGCATTGCGCCACCAACCAATGAAAACCAAGGTAGCCGTTGACCCCCTGCTGACATGCTACTATATATTGAGTAGATTCTGACAGCATCTACAGTCTGCTCCGACCCACTGCTGTGATCATGCTCGGATGATACCGAGAGAAACGTTGGCCACTAGATCGACTTATATTTTGATCTAGGAATACCCCCGAAATTGACTCCTCCTGATGAGTTATATTGGCGCAATACTCGCCAGTTGTAGTAGCAGAGAAAAAGCTATTATTAGAAAAATAGAGAAGACTATTTACAAGTTGAATGCAGCTGATGCAACAATAACTTTCAATAAGACTTATTACTATTATTATTATCATTATTATTATCATTATTATTATTATTTTTTTTTTTTTGCTCTATCACAGTCCTCCAATTCAACTGGGTGGTATTTATAGTGTGGGGTTCCGGGTTGCATCACTTTTCTTACTATGTGCGCTGTTTCTAGGATCACACTCTTCTGCATGAGTCCTGGAGCTACTTCAGCCTCTAGTTTTTCTAGATTCCTTTTCAGGGATCTTGGGATCGTGCCTAGTGTTCCTATGATTATGGGTACGATTTCCACTGGCATATCCCATATCCTTCTTATTTCTATTTTCAGATCTTGATACTTATCCATTTTTTCCCTCTCTTTCTCTTCAACTCTGGTGTACCATGGCATTGCGACATCAATGAGTGATACTTTCTTCTTGGCTTTGTCAATCAACGTCACGTCAGGTCTATTTGCACGTATCACCCTATCTGTTCTGATACCATAGTCCCGGAGGATCTTTGCCTGATCGTTTTCTATCACTCCCTCAGGTTGGTGCTCGTACCACTTATTACTGCAAGGTAGCTGATGTTTCTTGCACAGGCTCCAGTGGAGGGCTTTGCCACTGAATCATGCCTCTTTTTGTACTGGTTCTGTGCAAGTGCCGAGCATTCGCTTGCGATGTGGTTTATGGTTTCATTTTTCGTATTGCACTTCCTACATATGGGAGAGATGTTATTTCAATCTATCGTTCTTTGAACATATCTGGTTCTTAGGGCCTGATCTTGTGCCGCTGTTATCATTCCTTCAGTTTCCTTCTTTAGCTCTCCCCTCTGTAGTCATTGCCATGTGTCATCGCTGGCTAGTTCTTTAGTCTGTCTCATGTATTGTCCGTGCATTGGTTTGTTGTGCCAGTCCTCTGTTCTGTTTGTCATTCTCCAGTCTGCATATTTCTGGGTCTTCATCTACTTTTACTAGTCCTTCTTCCCATGCACTCTTTAGCCACTCATCTTCACTGGTTTTCAGATAATGCCCCAGTGCTCTGTTCTCGATGTTGACGCAGTCCTCTATACTTAGTAATCCTCTCCCTCCTTCCTTTCGTGTTATGTATAGTCTGTCCGTATTTGCTCTTGGGTGTAGTGCTTTGTGTATTGTCATATGTTTCCTGGTTTTCTGATCTATGCTGCGGAGTTCTGCCTTCGTCCATTCCACTATTCCTGCGCTGTATCTGATTACTGGCACTGCCCATGTGTTTATGGCTTTTATCATATTTCCAGCATTGAGTTTTGACTTAAGTATCGCCTTGAGTCTCTGCATATATTCTTTCCTGATCGTGTCCTTCATCTCTTGGTGTTTTATATCCCCTCCTTCCATTATTCCCAGGTATTTGTATCCTGTCTCATCTATGTGTTTGATGTTGCTCCCATCTGGTAGCTTTATCCCTTCAGTTCTCGTTACTTTGCCTTTTTGTATGTTGACTAAGGCACATTTTTCTATTACAAACACCATCCTGATGTCCCCAGATACAATCCTTACAGTCTGGATCAGGGTATCTATTTCCATGATGCTATTACCATACAGCTTGATGTCGTCCATGAACATCAGATAGTTGATTCTGTTGCCTCTTTTCTTGAGTTGGTAACCGGCATTCATCTTCTGTAGTACTTTTGTCATGGGAATCATGGCTACTACGCAGAGTAGTGGGGACAGTGAGTCGCCATGGAAGATCCCTCTCCTGAAATTAACCTCTGCTAGTCTTATTCCAGAGCTTGTAATTATTGTATTCCAGTTGCGCATTGTATTTTTGAGGAAGCTGAAGGTGTTTTCCTCTGCCCCATTTATTTTCAGGCATTCTATTAGCCATGTGTGTGGTACCATGTCGAAGGCTTTCTTATAGTATATCCATGCCATGCTTAGGTTGGTTTTCCTTCTCCTACTGTTCTTCATTACCATTTTGTCTATCAGGAGCTGGTCTTTTGTCCCCCTACACTTCCTTCTGCAGCCTTTCTGTTGGTGGGGGATGGTGTTTGTCTCCTCTAGGTAATTGTATAGCCTTTCACTGATGATACCTGTTAGTAACTTCCACATTATTGGTAGGCAGGTGATAGGCCTGTAGTTACTGGCTTTATTTCCCTTACTCTTGTCTTTTTGTACTAAGGATGTTCTTCCTGTGGTCATCCATTTGGGTGCATGGTGATTTGAGATACAATGCTGGAGTTGTTCTGCTATTCGTGGGTGTAGGGCCTTGAAGTTTTTGAGCCAGTATCCATGGACTTCATCGGGACCTGGGGCTTTCCAGTTTGGCATTTTCTTTAGTTGGTGCCTGACTGTGTCTGTCGTGATCTCTGTGAATCTTTGTTTTATTCTCCATGTTTCTTCTTCCTTGACTTCCTGGAGCCATGTTGCATGTTTGTTGTGTGATACCGGATTGCTCCAGATGTTTTCCCAGAGTCTCTTACAAGTTCGGCTTCAGGAATTTCTTGGTGGTTTTCTTCCCCTCTTAGTTGGCTGTATAGTCTTTCCTGGCTGGTTCCGAATAGTTTGTTCTGTTGGTATCCCTTATTCCTGTTCATGTACCGTTGGATCTTATGTGCTTTGGCCTTTGAGCCTCTGTTTTACATCTTTCTATTTGTGTTGTTTAGGTTCCCCTCTCTTGTACTTTGTAGTTCTCGTTTGAGTTCCTCCCTTGTTTTCTTGCTTCTTAGCCTTTTTTCTGCCATCTCTTTCAGTTTACTCAAGTCAGATCTCATCACCATGATTTGCTTTTCCAGGCGCCTTATTATTATTATTATTATTATTATTATTATTATTATTATTATTATTATTATTATTATTATTATTATTATTATTATTATTATTATTATTATTATTCAGAAAATGAAACCTATCCATGCCCACGGGGGCAACGACTTGAAACTTCAGGTTTCCGGAGAATATGGTGTTCATTAGGAAGAAGTATGAGGAAGTATAGGGAACTACAGAAAGGATCCTACTCATTAAAAATGAAAAAAATAAATGAATAAATTGACGAAAATTTAATAATTAATACAAAGAATAGTTCATAAGAAATATGTATAAAAATGTATTAGGCCATAAGAAAGTAAGTTTCCATTAACGATACTCTTACAGTTCACAGCTCGACGAATTTCACTGGCAATTACGACTATACCGTCCCTATGAATAGGGACGGTACAGCCCATAGGTCTCCTTGCTGAATCATTAGTAGCCACTATCTGGTTGTCCCAGGTCTTACCTTGGGTGGAGAAGGGTCTTAGAAACTGAATATATACTCATATATTAGGTATCTTAGACACTGTACACCTGTGCAATACTTATTCGTTTGCTACTGCCATAAATGAGCGACCTTTGAACCTTGATGTGTGCACTCTTCGATATCGTCACGTCTCTTAGCACTCTATCTGGAATTGCAAATCATTTCTTCCTTAATCTCTGAATGCTCATCAAATGAGGTTTCATTTAGTATTCCTCTGCAGAATACACCACAATCTGAGCTTATGCAGCCAAAAGGGAAGTAAATTGAAGAAGCCAAGACGAGAGAATGACGATCACAGAATAGGAGTCCAGGAATTAAAAGCTACAATGAGTGAAAGGAATGTCAAACAAGTTCTCCAATAAAGAAGAAAAACTTTAATGTTGTTCAGATGAACTGCATTTGTAGATAAAAATAGGACGAGTGAAATGAAATAAATAGTAATGAGATGGTTCGGAAAACGGACAGAACGCGGTGCAAAATGGTATAAAATCTCTGGGAGATATGTTTGAAATACTGATCCACCATTCTCAATATCCCCTTTCTAAGTTACTTTTGCATCTCACCGGTACTTCATCTCCTGTTAATAAGGAGCATATTTTACCGATGACTGAACCTTCTGAAAAACTTTTTTTTATACGACATACTGAATATAAAAAAAAATAAAATCACAAAGATCACATGTAATAATCTAATACCTTTCTTTACCACCCCTTTGTCTCTCTCAGAGAGAGAGAGAGAGAGATAATTCTGGGTTCAAGTTTGCCTTTTCCTTTACAGAAGTGCAAGCCAGCATCGTCATGCTGGCTTGCACTTCTGTACATTTTTATGACTTCTTCCTGGGGTATCACAGTCTGGCTTTTGTTTCCCCTTCACTGGAAACATTTTCTATTTAAACTGATGCTCAGCCAATATTTCATTTCCCTCCAACTCTTACTAACCGACTTAGTAAGAATGGGCATCGATGTTGTTTCCTGCATTGGTGGTAGAAATCGGAATTTATCTATCATCAGTGCAAAAAAACACCATCACAGATAACAAAATAAAATTAGAATTTTTTTTTAATGTTTTTCTAGAACGTCAGCTTTTCCGTCTGTCGTTGGGGAGATCACAAGTAAATATACATGCACTGAATCATCGCTAAGTTGGTCTGAAATTCGCTTCCTAGCTATGTACTGTATTCACGACCTATTTCATTCGCATTGTTATTTTTTAGGGGCGAAATCAAATTCCACATGATACAGGAAACGCAGTCTTTCGGAAACCGCGTCTAATCAGGTGCCACATTTCTGTCACGTTGCTCATTTGGTTATCATCTCAATTTCCGTCGTTTCTGAAGAGGGACTCTTTCCCAAAACGAAGAAATCTTTGTTAATGCGACATCGATTGTCAAAGAGCAATTGCGCACCGCGATCATAAATGATTATGTCATGGAGATGATTTCCATAAAGAGGAGAGAAACGGATATCGAACACTTTTCCTTATCCTGAGAAAAAAAAAAAAAAATTGTGGCTGGAAAAGTGCGTTGACCTGACCCAGAACCCAGTAACAAGCCTCTCCAAAATGTGGAAGAAGAAAGTTCGTGACTCAGAAACCCACGTCACTAAAAGAAGCAACCAATAAACATGTTTACTGGTTTCCACGAAATAAATATAATAATCGATACATTGGCTGTTGCGTCGCTCCTGGTAGGGAAGAGAGAGAGAGAGAGAGAGAGAGAGAGAGACCCATTGTGCCATGAAGATTCAAACACACAGTGGATGATTGAAGATTATTTATCAAAAACATTACTATCTGTTCAACTTTGTCAGAAAGGGGAACAAATGACAAACATTCAGAAAATATCCTGGATAAGGACGGATGAGTACAAGCAAAGCCTTTATATTTTGGATCAGAAAGATAATTCATATTGAAGAAGAAATTCAAAGTTTCAAGATCTGGAGCTTTTAATTATGCGACATTTTGATCATAAGTTTGAGATGAACAATATAAAAAAAAAATGGATGAAACCACTTGGGAAAAATAGACACCATATTTTTTTTGTAAAGTTTAATGCCTGAGCATCACAAAAAAGTAGGATGTCCATTTTTGACATAGAAAAAATAGTCCCCATACTATGAGAGGCGAGGTATGGCAACGAAAGACCCAGGGAGAGGCAAAACGCGCTTTTGAGACTGATTCAGCGACTAAAGCGGCCCATCATCAATTTGCTGTCGTTGTTCAATCCGTTTCGTTATTCATGTGGAGGAAACTACGGGCATTTTTCGAAGAGTTTTCTGGGTAAAGCGCTGATTTAACTATACCGAAATTTCTATTTTCCTTTAGCAATTATTACTGCGCACATGTGTCGCGTAGCTAAGGATCGCTTCATATCACCTCTCCCTAAGAAACAATGTCAAAACGGGCATAGGTGTTAGCTACTTTACAAAGCATTCGTAGATAAACGTACAACTTACGTAGAGATTAGTGACTGGAATCTATTCGAGAATGGCTGCTCTCCTGTTTGAGGACGGTCGTCTGACAGAAATCTATTAGACCACTGATTGGTTGTCTATAATTACGCGCCAGACTAGGGTAGTCGACCTCGGTTGGTCCTTCAGCGTGAAAGGGGAAGTAAGGTTAGACTGTGGTTATCCGGGAAATAGAATGTTGTGGTCTCATTAATCTACATGACTTGCCTACAGGGTTTATCCTTCTGAATGATCTAGTTTTGGAACAATAGAATCATCTTTAGAGGGGCGCCTATACGATATTGTGTGTGTGTGTGTGATGAGAGAGAGAGAGAGAGAGAGAGAGAGAGAGAGAGAGAGAGAGAGAGCTTCCTATACAAGTATCATTTTTATTCGACA
Source organism: Macrobrachium nipponense (assembly GCF_015104395.2). NCBI lineage: Eukaryota > Metazoa > Arthropoda > Malacostraca > Decapoda > Palaemonidae > Macrobrachium > Macrobrachium nipponense. Next base: position 144,141,534 of record NC_087202.1, on the reverse strand, counting down.
CTTAGTGAAAGTTTGTGAATAATTTTATCAGCATGATATTTCAACTTTCCATATTAAAGGATCTATTAAATAAATTTCGAATATTATCCTGCTCCACGTCATTCCTTCGGCTTATAGAAACCCAAAGCGTAAAAATGCATAATTTTGTAAATACCTGGGCGTTATCTAACGACCTCATTAAAAATGTTCCCATATAGCCCTTCTATGGAAACGTTGCGGAGCGTGATACGAGGGAAAAACAAATCAAGGAGAATAGAAAAAAAAAAACTCTTAAGAAAAAAGTCACTTCAATCTTTCCTAGATAATGATCCCAAGGGTATTTTAATCAAGTATGTATCCATGCATCCACATTTGCGATGTTTGGTACAAGCCTGTTGGGGATTTTTTTTTTTTTTTTTTTTTTTTTAACACGGCATGTATCCAACTTTGCGGCGTGTTTAGTACAAGCCCGTTGGTAATGACCGTAAAAGCGTAAACAAAAGAGTTTAAATATCATAAGTATTACGACCCCCAACGAATATGTAGTTTTTTCCCTGCGCCACCATAAACTAATGTGACTTTTCCTGCGTCTTTTTCCTTAGCCAAAATTATGACCTTTTTCATGCGACTTTATTCCGGGCAGCGGGAAAAACAACCTTTGATTTCTGACATATTTGAAAGACTACAGGATCCGTTGAACCGGAAGTCCGGTTAACCTACTTCAGTCATCAAGTCCTCACAAAGAAGTCTTCATCAAAGTTGTGAGAAGTTTTCAGTAAAAATGAAAGGATGCAGATGACATCCTTTCAAGGAATACTTTCAAAGTGGGACATTGTGGAATAGATATTTCTCCTTTTTTAAAACACGGAATGGGACTAGTTTGTTTACCCAGAAAAACAGTGACCGGATTACAATTTTCTGCAATGCACATCCGCTTTCAGCGTACTTGACGATATCACGTTGGAAATATCTCAAAAAACAAGGAGAAGGCTCAGTCTCACGCATTCCTAAAAATGCTACAATTGTACTTCAATTGTGTACCATGTCTTCGAGCCATGCAGTGGTCAGAGATAACAGGAGGAAAAGCAACGTAGAATCTACTCTTTCCAGGAGCAGACGATGCAGGATGTCATTTTCCAGAAACATTTGGCACTTGAGTAACATCAATTAAATATTCCATTCGCTTCAATTTTGACGATATTGCTTATATGAAGTAATTATCGTGTCAGTTAGAATTCCGAGGTATGATGAGTATTCCGTCTCCTGAATTCTCTAAAATACTGATCATATACTCAGTCAATTTAAAAGCATACTTGACAGAAACAATGTAGTTGTACACGAGTGTTTATCTTGGATTATTTTGCTGTGTTGTCAATTTAGAGTTGGCATTTCAGATATCCTCACATTATAGTTTAGTAATATACATCGCGATGTCCCTTACACATAGCGGGAAAAAATGACCGTGATGAAATGCCTTTTAAAATAAAAATATAGAGGAATTTCATGGTAAAGCTGTTTATAAAACACTTTTGCCAGTATTTTAAAACAAAATCAAAGAATTTTATAAACCTTGTATGATTATTCTCAATGTTTTATCATTTCGCACGATTATTATCATTATCTTTTTATTTGAGGGGTGGTCTGTCACAGTTCATCCAAAGTCCATAATTTTTCTAATTAATATATATATATATAATATATATATGATACACTATATATATCAATTCAAGCTACAAATGTCCTTAAATATCTAAATTCATTTTACCTCCCAAATGATATATTTTCATATATGTACGAAGGGGAATTTTTAATTGATGATAATGTCGTCCCCCCATGGGATCGAACCACGTCCAAGTGGACGGGGACGAAATCAGGACAGTCAGTGACGCTATCCAATCAGCCAACAGAGACGCTATAAGTTCATATCGATTCTGACCTTACAAATCAGCCTCGATCTGGGAGCTTTCGTAATTAGAATCGATATGAAAACCCTGTCTACCATGTTGGCCAATTCGAGCGTTTGACAGCACGTAGCCTTTTGTTATGAATAATTATCACATCGAACCGTGATCCATTTATATATCAATTCAAGCTACAAATGTCCTTTAATATCTAAATTCACTTTACCTCCCATAAATGATATATTTTCATATATGTACCGAAGGGGAATTTTTTTTTTAATTGATAATAATTTCGTCCCCCCCCCATAGGGATCGAACCACCGTCCAAGTGGACGGGGACGAAATCAGGACAGTCAGTGACGCTATCCAATCAGCCACAAGGACGCTATAAGTTCATATCGATCTGACCTTACAAATCCGCCTCGATCTGGGAGCTTTCGTAATTAGAATCGATATGAAACCCCGTCTACAGTTGGGCCAATTCGAGCGTTTGGGACAAGCACGTAAGAAGCTTGTTATGAATAATTTTGATCCAGCATCGTAACCGCCTTTTTGGTTATCCACTATATCAATTCAAGCTACAAAATGTCCTTTAACTATCTAAATTACTTTTACTTTACCTCCCAAATGATATATTTTTTCATATATGTACCGAAGGGGAAATTTTTTAATTGCTAAGGAATTTTCGTCCCCCCATGGGATCGCAACCACCGTCCAAGTGGAGGGGACGGGGACGAAATCAGGACAGGGTCAGTGACGCCTATCCAATCAGCCAACAGAGACGCTATAAGTTCATATCGATTCTGACCTTACAAAATCACCCTCGATCTGGGAGCTTTCGTAATTAGAATCGATTATATATATATATATTAGATATATATATATATATATATATATATATATATATATATAGGAATATGTTAATATATATATATATATAATATATAATATATACATACATATATAATATATATATATATATATATATATATTAGTATATATATAGTATAGTATACTATATATACTATATATATATAATATATATATATATATTATTATAAATTATCCTACGTATGCACTTTTATTCTTCTGCCTGGTGGTCAGTATGTCTGATGGTTCCCTCCAAGCAGTAAAGCAGAAGGGCACGAATTTCAATACGCAACTCCCACCCCACGGGGCTTAAGACTCGCCGTCAAAAAAGCAAAGGGTCAGAGTGAGAAAAGGCAGTTTTGAGGAAAGCATTTGGCTTCGCTTTCATGACGAGGTTATCGCTTACTCGGGCAGTAAGCCTGAAAACTACTTTGTTCTTGTTCTTGTTGGGGGGTTAGAAAAGGTCTATGAAGGAGCCTAAAAAAGGTCGGAAAAGTGGTTCGCGTTGAGTTAAAGATAGAAGAATTTTAGGATAGAATATTTATGGAAAGAATGACCATTTTGCCAAAATTCAAAGTTTCCACTTATTGTGTGGAGGTATCTCTGGATGTGCCAGAGGCAAAAACCATTTTGTCACCACCGAATATGTGACCAAATCATTAAACAACGATGCCACATTCCTTCAAAAAATTAACATATCATATATTAAATAAACTTTAAATAAATAACTGACTGAGACAGACACACTGTTTTTTCGGTACAGAACAACATGATTCTCTTTCGCAAAGGAAGACCAATTAGAACTGGAAAACATTTCCAATTAAAAACTATTGAATATAAATTGAAACTGATATAGTTGACTAACGCGAGCTGTTGCCCAGATTAGAGAACGAGTAAGCCACTAGAACATAAACCTTTATTTTATTTATCAGGTTCAATAAACTTTTTGCAAAGATAGAAAATTCCACAAAAAATTAATCCAATAAAATGATGTCTGGGAATCCCCGACTCAAACTCAGGAACAAGTTCCTCGTGCTTAAGACCCCTCACCACGCCAAGTGGTACACATCGAGGGGGGCGGGGGGGGGGGGGGGGGGGGGGTGGGGGGGGGGGGGGGGGGGTGAAATTTAGATGAAAGACTATGCATGGGACCTATGAGGTATTCAGCGCTGAACCGGAAACGTTACTAAAAAAGTTTTGAAAAGTGTAATAGGAGGAAAACTTCGCAATAGCACTATTATTAAATTGTTAGAAGAGGGTGTAAGTAAGACGGAAGAGAATATGAACAGAGGTACAGTGAAAGGAATAAAAAAGTTGCAGCTTGGGGCTGAAGGGACTTTGCACAAAACCTCAAATAATGCCTACATGAGGTGCACTGACGACACTATTCCACCCTACGGAGACGACTTATTAGAAAAATACACCGTCATAAATCTGAAAAAGGTACTTGATACATATTTCATATAGTGTGAGATTTGAAAATTCTAGAATAAAGTTTTATGAGCAATACTTCATACTCTCGAACTGAAGGACCTAGAATGAATTAATCATTTGTCTTGTTTTTTACGCTTAGCCCCCCCCCCCCCTCGTATAATGTCGAAATGTTATTATGAACTATCGTGGTTTGACCTACGTGGAATCATGTAGTAAAAATAAAAGATGAATTAAAGGATGATAGAACATTATCACTGTACGTGCCTTTCTCTTTATTTCAGTTTTCTTTTCCATACTTCCCTTGGCACATAAAGGTTCTCAAAGTGGAGTTTACAAGATGGAAAAGGATCAAGAAACGGGTAAAATATTGTTTTCGCTTTTTCTCGACTCGACATCAAATCTCATTTAAGAAACAGGTAATCCAACCAGCTGGAGATGAACGGATTATGTAAAGCCTCGTGGGCCTTACTACATTTTATTTCGTCCTGGAGTCCCGTCCCTTCTTCTTAATAATATTTTGATTTTCCTAACCTTGAAAATTCTCTTCTCGGTCTCTCTCTCTCTCTCTTCTCTCTCTCTCTCTCTCCTCTCCAACGCAGAAACGTGCAAATAGTCAATCCCACGAATCGGGGAAAGCTAAATAGTTAAGGTTTTTACAACCAAATGGCCAACAGGGAACAACTGGCTACTCCACAATGAAAACGAAGAGGAAACCAGAGAAGAAAAAGGAGACAGAGTTCTTAATTTATCCCACCCATCAGGCTTCTTTCGGGGGAGCGAATTCCCGAGGTATATATTAGTATTGCACCAGCCCGGTATTTTTAGCCATGCCCTAGGTTAAGTTGGTTGGTAACAAAACACAGGTAACATTAGTGGAGAAACAAAATGAAATTGAGATTATTTTCAAAAGATTCTATGGCTAGCTTTTAAGATATAGAGTCCGGCTGTTTTTCAGGGAAGGTACGCGGGTTTATTCTGTATTACAGTTTGGGATTATGAACTTGATTGACTAATCAGTGTAAGAAAAATCTACCGTACATATGTTTACATTTGACTTCAAGACTTACACAAAGCCAGTAAGTAAAAATGGTCGATGGTACTTAGAACTGTTAAAAGGTAATATAAAACCTAAATTGTCTAATATACATTAGTTCGTCTAAAAAGAAAATGTTAACAGTTTAATGAGGCCAAATAAGTAATTGAGTGAGTACTTAAGTCAATATATTACAGAATTTGTACTGATTTATCATAAGTAGAAAGAGCAACCCTGTCTTGAATAAACTTATGCTACCATTAAACTTGTAATTTTCGCTATATAGAGTACATGCTCTTTCTATTAGATTTCTCTCGATGAACAAGATTCTTGCTTTAGACCACTTAATTGGATAAAAACATTCTCTAACATGTTTACTATAGCACTGTTTCTCTGATCGGTAACAATATCATAATTGTTTCTATAGAGACATACCCAAGAGTGACATCGCCCCTCTTGACCTGGATATATAATCGTCTTAGTAGACCAAGAGTGGAAATAGAGTCTCCGCACGAAAGAAAACTGGAATCACTAAATAATCAACCGTTGGAAATGGAAAGAAATAGGGGATGAATCCAATTTCTGCAACCTCTCATCCCGACAGCTCTCAGGAAATGAGAAGAGGGCACCAACTCTGGGCATCTAAACAATAACTGAATTCGTCTGAACCTTTATTCCCCAGGAGTAAAATTCTAAGCAGACACCAAAAGTAGCTATCGTGTAATTTAAAGGAAAATCTCAAAAACGGTTGAAGTGCCTATTGTTTAAGAGAGAGAGAGAGAGAGAGAGAGAGAGAGAGAGAGAGAGAGAGAGAGAGAGAGAGAGAGAAATTTAATTAAATTTATTTCAAGAAATGTGTCTCAAACATTATATAGCCTCGTGCAACTCTTTATTTAGAAACGCAAGTGATTCAAGAATTCTTGATCCAGAGGCTCCTACTAACAATAATCGCAGTCCCGAGTTTCTGGAAAGTAAGGTGAGCGTTGTGGCTCGCACTTAACCAAATCAAGGAATGTGATATTAAAGGCTTCATTACCCCATAATGGATGCCGTGACCGAGATTTATCATCCTCCATCCCACCTTCCAGGATTTCTTTCCTCTCGTCTAGACAGCGAATGATTTTCTTCAAGTCTTTCGTATCTTGACAGAAGATAGACAGAATATAGACACTTGGCCAAAAACACAAGCGCTGGCACCTATGAGGTCATTCAGCGCTGAAACGGAAACTGACAATAAAGAGGCAGAAAGGTGCAACAGGAGGAAAATCTCAAAGCAGTTGCACTATGAATCACTTGTTAGAACAGGGCGGAAAGTAAGATAGGAGACACAGAATATGAATGGAGATACAGTAAAAGTAATGAAAGTGGTTGCAACTAAGGACTGAAGGGACGCTGTCAAAGAATCTTAAGTAATGGCCTACAGTGCACCGCATGAGGTGAACTGACGGCACTACGAAGAAATAATCGTTTCATTTTTCAATGAAACCTTCTTCGGGTTCCTTTAGATCTTCAGTAAAAGGTCGCCAGTGGAAGAGAGAAATACGATCTGCTGAAGAAATGGGGAAGCTTCGCGCATCTGACTGGTCGCTCTTTCTTTTCTGTTGCACTACGCCAGAGATCGAGGTTGTTAGGGGCCGGGAGGAGGGGGGGGGGGGGGGGGGTGGGGGGGAGTTATTTAGTTAGATGTGCGTCAGTCTCCTAGGCGTCTCACTGCGGGAAGGGAAAGAAGCGTCCCTCCCTTGCTGGTCATGGGAGGTCAGGGGGCGGGGCGTCTACCATTCTTCGGTCGATTCCTGGGGGGATAAGATGCTCTTATAAAACGTGAAATAAAGGTCACCAGTGCAATATATATTGAAGAGAAAAACCAGGCAAGAAGAAATATAATACTGTCTGTATATTTTGGATCTGAATAGCAGAAACTTTGCCATAAAACCGCTATATTGAAGCCTCTTTGTTGACAGTCACCCTGAGACCTGCAAGGAAGGAGCCCTTGATCAAAATCAGACGGTGACCATAAGCCAGGAATATTGATGATCACCGAAAAGAGGCTCACACGAACATACGGCTTCTTCTCGCACGACACCAACGCCTGACCTCGGAGGAGTTCGCTCGCTATATTTCTGTTTCCTAACTATACGAGGAACTAAATTCTTCGAGAACGATATCCAAACAGAAGAGGTCGTTCACCTGCATCACAGTGGCAGCGTTGATGCCGTTAGTTGCAAATGATTTTTTTAGAAGTGACAAGCGTAACTTGTTTGGTTTGGGAGAAATTCCGAGGTAGCGTTAGTCTTTGCTCTGAATGAGGGTGAAAATAGCTAAAGTTGAAATTCATTTTTGAGTATAGATTCGAACACAACTCTGAATGAAATAGAATCTGAGTTGGTAAGGGAAAGAGAATACCAGAAAAGGGAATCTCGGAGCTGAAACAGAAATATAAAGGTGAAGAGCAAATTGTAAATTGCATCTTAAAAGAAAGGAAAGACATCCAGACTATGGATCCTATCAATACTCACTGAAAGCGAACCTCATTGTATCTGTAAGCACCGGCTCCTTAGAAATAAAAATGAACAACAATATTTCACATTACGTACATTATTATTATTATTATTATAATTATAATCAATCAGGAGATGAACCCTACTCATATGAAACACGATCTCAGGGGCCACTGACTTGAAATTCAGACAGCTGAAGTATATGGTGTTTATTTAAAAGAAATAACAGAAGTAAATGCAGAAAGAGAAGATAAGTTATTTACAAAATTAACAAATAAGTTAATCAATACTTAAATAAAAATGTAAGTGAATTATTATAATACAAGGAACATTGCTATTGGCTAGTAGTACGTTGTATTTCGCTTGAACTCCTGACTTTCCAATTGCACGACATCCTCAGGGAGGATGTTCCACAGTCCAATGGTGTGAGGGATTAAGGACATGGGGAACCAAGACATTCGATAGCGAGGCTCACTCACTGCATAGTGGTGCAATTGTGAATGTGAAAGATCTGTCTTAAAATACAACTTAAATAAAATTGTCAAACGAAAGACGATCGATGGTCCAGATCTTAACTGCTACATTAAGGAAACAAACATCGCACTGACGTTAGAATTGTATTAAATTTTTATTGATATCTAAATCTGTGGCAATATCTCAACCTCCCTGAACTTGTGCTCTGAGTTACCATTATTACACGGACTTTTAAGAACAAAAGTCTGGCATCATTAAGAATTCTCAGAAATATTTGCAATTCCTTTGTAACCAAATACTGACATGAGCGGCCATTAACTTTGTCCAAAGTAAACACTAGTAAAAAAATTGCGCCAAACTTTCTTAGGCGCAATCGAGTTTTCTGTACACCGTACAGTGCTGTAAGAAAATCCCAGCCACGGCCCATGAAAATTTCAGCAACAGCCCAATGGTGGCCTGGATTGTTGGCACCTACAGCGGAGACAGAAGCACGATCATGGTTAACTTTAACCTTAAATCAAATCAAAACAACTGAGGATAGAGGGATGCAATTTGGTGTGCTTGATGATTTGAGGGTGGATAATCAATATACCAATTTGCAACTCTCTAGCCTCGGTAGTTTTTAAGATCTGAGGACGGACAGAAAGAGTGTGGAAGGACAGACATATCGCCATCTCAATAACTTTCTTTACAGAAAACTAAAAAAAAAAAAAAACCCACAACGGGCAAACCTTATTTATTTGGTGCTCTGCTATGTACTGTCACAGAATAACAGAAAACATTTCCGGAAATTCGGGACCACTGCATCATTTTGAAATATCTCGATATTCACGGCCGACTATTTCAAATTATACAGATTTCAAATGACTTCATGCAATGATAACGATGGCCGTGCTTTATTCAGAAAGGGCTAATCAATGTGTAGTCGTAATGGGTCACGATTTCAGAGAACTGCATTGCTGGTCAGTTAAAGCCTCCATTACCACTTGCTTTCAATATTATTAAGTTTAGAAATAAAAACAGTTTCTAGAAACTTGATTGCGTTCATTGGAATTATTTTCATTACCGCATTCTTCTCGTTTCTCAATTAAAAACCTCTACTACTCTGTGAAATGACACGATCGGTTATTTGCCCCAGTCCCAACTTTTCACATTAAAAGAAAAAGAAAGAAAATTTCTATAAAAAGAAAAGGACGCTAATCGAAATCCATAAGAAAAAGTTTGGTATCAGATCAATTTTCCTTTGATGCTC